>NC_063215.1:43574087-43877118 GCF_020740725.1 Corvus hawaiiensis | reverse complement strand
AATTTTTCTGTCTTCTTTATTAGTTTACTAGTCCAGCTCCTAGAATATGAGTTCTTGTTTCTACAGAAATTGAAGATATCTAAACTCATTAAGTGTTTTATCTTGGGGGAAAAAAATAATTTAATGGGTTAATGATCCATAAAATAATACTAATTAAAAAAAAAAAAACAAAAACAAACCAAGTTCCTCCTCTTTAGTCTATAATTTTTCTGATTCTTGGCAACCAGATCCACACTTTCTTGAATTTTGGGATTATGCTGCTTTCTGAATCTATTTGAGCTTTCCTCTGTGGAGCTAACTTTCAAGATTTTATTTAAATAGAACTGACATAAAGCTGTAAAATTCCTCTGTCCTTATCATAGCAGAAGATGTCAAAGACTCCCTGTTTCACCAGTGATTTTCAGTATTTGCTGCATATACCAAATCAGTATCCATTCTTATCAAAAGAACATCACTCAAAACTAATTTCACATTGAAATAAATTAAAAATTAAACTTCATTATTGGAACACTGGTGCAGCGACAGATTTGTTTATGATGATTTCACAGCCATAAAATAATTTTTAAATTTTTGTATACAATTATGCTATAATGGGACTTGCCTGTATACTTATCATATATTTAAAATAAGGCTTCATTCAGTCCCTAAGAATCAGTACTGAAACTTAATTTACAAGAAACATATTCAGCAGTCATACAGTGCACTACGGATTTATCCAGAGATTCCTAAGACAGAAAATAATGATGTTATGGTTTAATAGACTTTTTCTGTCCATCTGCATATTGAAATATTACGTTCTAGACTAGAAAAGTGAGTTGAAAAAAAATAGTAATGAGAAAGTCCTATGCTATTTCCTCAGAATGAACAACTTCTTTTCAGTATATTAGGCAGTGAAAACTATTTTCAGTTTGAAAATTCTAAGTCAAATTTGTTTGACCAAATATGAATTTCCACATTTCTACTACTAAGCAAGAAAACCTATGCTTTTATCACTACAGGAGAGAACATGCCAGTTTCAGACTGTGATTAATGCTATCCTAGGGTAAATATTTAAAAACTTACAGATAATTACCTTACAAATGCCTTCTTTTTCTTCTCTGGCATGGGAGACAAATATAATGGGAGACATCAATAATGTATACTTTG
Organism: Corvus hawaiiensis; assembly: GCF_020740725.1. Classification (NCBI taxonomy): domain Eukaryota; kingdom Metazoa; phylum Chordata; class Aves; order Passeriformes; family Corvidae; genus Corvus; species Corvus hawaiiensis. Next base: position 43,875,972 of record NC_063215.1, on the reverse strand, counting down.
CTTTTCAAAATGGACATTAATTCTACAGAAAGCTACTGCTTAGTCTGACATTTCTTATTCCATTTTACAAAAGAAAAAACTGACAAAATGCTGCACACATCTGCAGAATCACTGAATCGCTGGGATTGCATAGGACTGCTGGAAATCACCTAAGTCCAATGCCCTGCTCAAGAGAAGACAAACATTACTTAGGACATTGTCCAGTTTTGAATATGTCCAAGGATGGAGACTCCACAACCTCTTTGGATGAACAGTTTCAGTGTTCGGCCATTCTAACAGTGGAAAAGAATTTTCTTATATTTAAGCAGAATTTCTTGTATTTCATCTTGGTGCCAATGTCTCTTGTTCATCTGCTGAACATCATTTAAAAAATCCTGGCTCCATCTTCTTTACTTTCCATGATGAGGTACTTATACAAATTGCTCATTTGTGTGTGAGCCTTCTCTTCTTCAGGCTGCACAACCCCAGCTCTCTCTCTCATCATTTCACTGTGTGACAGATACTCAAAGCCTTTATCTGGCCTTTTGGTGGATTTACTGCAGTATGTATGTCCTTGTGTCACTTCTACTCAGGAACCCAGAACCACTACAATGACCCAGATGTGGTTTTTGATAAAACATTTCAGACTAAATTAAATGCTTAGTTAAATTTACATATCTGTTCTCAATACTGTCGCTGAGCCAAGAAAGAATAACTGACACTATGCTTTAAAGGAAACACCGTAACCACTAAGTAATTAGAAGTTAATATCCTATGATGAATAACTGAGACTCAAAAGCAATGATCAGTCATACCCCAGCAGTCCTGCCTCGTACAGTCTTATAAAAGCCAATAAAAGCAACACTCAAGATTCACCTTTGGCCTTTTACATCAATATGCAAGCAACCTTATGATTTTGAGCTTGACAGCTGACAAAATATATTCCATCCTAAGGACTCTCTTCACCATGTTGTATAAATGATTCTGCCTTCAAGAAAAGCCATTAGCACATCACATGGCAGACTTTCATGGTCTTGGGTAACACACATTTATGAGGTGTAAAGATGCCCTTTATTTCAAGAAGGCCAATGATAATTTTTATATGTCTGAAAAACTGCTAAATTTGAAGCCATATTAGGGAGTTAACATTAGATGCAAATTTAGAGAAGGAAAATGTGTCATTTACAAAAAATAACAGTGCTAATGTTTAGTTGATATGCTTTCAAAATACAACTATTGGAAAAAAAAGGAGGCTAATCATTGCAACTATAGGCTGCAGATCTTATACAATTTTTATATTGGACAATTTTTAAGGCTATCATTATTTATTAATTTTTTCTTAAATGTTGCAGTTTTCTGCACTTCCAATTTAACACACCAGTATTGATTTATCACTGTAGGGCATCACAGACAGCTGCAAAATGAAGAACCAACTAGATGTTGGCAGACATGCACAGAAATGTAATTTTGCCCTGGGTTACAGCTACAGTCTAATTTTGACAGATGAGTAAACACATGTGAGTTCGGTTGTTTGTTCTTTGATCATTATTGGTTGATCTTATCTAAAATAATATTGATATGAATCTTTTCATTAACATTTACCTTCTACATTTGTGTTTTACTTTTCATCCTACAGTAGTTATTTTCGTCTTGCTATGAAACCATCACATATACTTTGCTTTTTGCATTTATTGAGGGCCACTTCCAATTTTTTTCCCAGAAAAAATTGCTAGGTCTCACATTGTCTATCATGGTGCCCATATCTTTTCTGCAAACACAAGCCAGAGACTTTCAAAAGTCCTCCCTTTTTGCTTTGCTACACTAGTAGTTCATGAACTGTGCCTCTAGTAATTTACTCGTGTTTGAGATCTACAGATTGTGAGCAGCAGCAGCACTAGGGAAAGAGATTAAGTGGAGAACCTCTTTGCACAGCCACAAAAATCCTAAAAAGATTAATGATTTTGCAACTTCAAGTTTTATATCTTATTGACCTAAAAGAAAAATTATTTTTATAACATAAATGATACACAGTGACTGTATGTGTCTACAAAAGTTAAATAATATGCTAATTCTGTTTCATACAGCTGAATTTTGTCATCTTGTTCATGATAAGAGCTTCATTACATGAGGAGACATTATGATACACATCATGTACTGCCCAATTTACAAAAATGATTCAAAACTTCCTCTAAAGCCTGAGTTCAACAGCTAAGACACTAATTCTGTAGCTGTTAAGAGACCAAATTTCTAATTTGAACTTACTGCCTTCATTAAGGAAGTTGAAGTAGTTCTATATAATTTCAGGGAAAAAAAGTTTATGAAAAGGATAATTACAATTGTAACAGATTAAAAAAAACATAACAAAACCAAAAACCACCAGTTTGTTTAGGTAAACAAAAAGACCCTAGTTTCCCTATGCATCTTCACACACCTTTTCACTATTGATCAATAGTTGAAGCACGTCATCTTATTGCCTGTGTTAAAACAATTATTTCATCTTTTTAAAAAAAGAATATTTTCTTTCATCTTTTTGTCCATTCCAGATAAAAAGAATGTTATGAAGAAAGTGGTGTGCCATTTTTTTAAAAGACAGAAGGTATATACCTACTTTCCTGAGTACTGGAGAATTTGAAGAAAACCTAAATGTATACGTATTCACATTCACTTTTTTCAGAGTTTTTGCAGCGATGTTCTGTTCAGCAATAAAATGGATGGTAGTCTCTGTTGTAAGCTGCAGCACAAAGGCTTTCCAGGGAAATTTCAATTTATTCATGAAAGCATATGACATTTGTTTTATGTCTTAGAGCAAATTATAGCCTAAGAGACACCAGAACAGTGACAAACATATGGTCCATCCTACCTAATATAATATTTTAGGCAAACGCCTGTCCTAGACATCTCTGATTTTCATAGATATTAGCAGAGAAGTGTCTGGACTTTCATGTTTCCAATCTAAATTAAATTTCTGCCTCTCTCCCCCTCCCTTCCCTTCCCTTCTCTTCCCTTCCCTTCCCTTCCCTTCCCCTCCCCTCCCCTCCCCTCCCCTCTTTATAGTGATATAGGACAGAAACTATTCAGCTACAATGGCTTGTCAAGAAGATAACTTTTAAAATATATCAAATCTTATCTTGTCCAAATATAATCTGCCAGACTGAAGAACAAGTGAAAGAAATTACAGGAAAGGAAGAAGGATAGTTTTTGGGAAATTATAGAAAAAAACTAAAAAAAATTTTAAAATATTCGAAATCCTCTAAGCCAATAACTTTAAATTGCTCATGAAAATATTTTGGAACTCTGTGTACAGAAACTGCCTGTTCAAAAGTATAACTGACTTTCTAATTTGTCCATCTGCATGTCATGCTGCACTGATTTTCAGCTGATTTTTCATTGCAGCTTAACTTTGAATCATCTGAGGAATAGATTTAGACTATAATCCATTAGGCAATTTATGCCTTGACAGTAGATGAGATTAAAAGGTCACGGCAAACCTGCAGTACATAGGCCTGATCCATGTTTCTGACCCTCTGTCCTTAGATTTATACTAATAAATTCAATATAACGAGGTCTGCTTTTTAATGTTAAGGGCAACTGGAATGGAATGCCATGGACTTATCAATATATTAAGCTCTCTAACCTCTTAGACAGGATATCTGCATTGTTATGGGACAATAAACAGTTTAAATTAAAAAAAGGCAATTTGACAATATAGAAAACTAGAGTCTGAGGCTTGAAAAATAGATGAGGAGTTATTTTTATTTTCAATGAATCTCACTTGGTACATATCTGATATGTGCCTCTAATTCAATGCCTTGAAACACAGACTTTTCCTCTGCTATATGTTCCATTTACCACCACAGGAGCCCACTGTCTAATTTCTCTAAACATACACTCCTTCTGGAGAAGTCTTATTAGCAAAATTTAAACAAACAAAAGCAATTTGTTCTCCATTGAGATGTGCCTATGTACTTAACCCTAGTGGGAGTGGAAACATTATTTTGAAATTTGTCCTTTGAACCATTCTTTGTAAAAGCCAAGTTATGAAGTTGTTCATCCCCATGGATATCATATGAAAAAATTCCCTACATGGCATTTTACAACTAATTTTCTTTTCCTTGAACTAGACATAAACAATCTGACAACTGGCTTATGCAAATTTGATCTGAACTTCTTTGAAGTAGCTATTTTTAAAGGCAGATATCATCTCTGCTTGGGGCTGAGCACTGGAATCAATTATATTTGTTTCAATAATGAAAAAAAATGCTAGAAGTTATTTTCTACATGGTTTGCTCCTTTAGATATATTTATTCTGACAAGAAGTACTGAAATGCTAGCAATAAAGTGCTGGAATTTCACATTTAAGTTTAGGATCAAAATTCAGCAAAAAATTTCAAGTGAGATAAGGTTTGTACCTTTGAACTAAACTGGGAGCCATGTATTATTTAAACAGCCATACATTCAAACACAGCTTGTCCAAGTCAAAAGCTGTTCTTTAAAGGGTCACATGGAGAAGAAGATTGCAAGGGAAATGTAGCTGGGATCACATGAACAAAAGCTGTAACCTTGGTTTAGAGAAGCAAAATAAATGAAAATTGAAAAGGTCATAAAAATGTTTTAACAGGGAGGCCTCAGAGTGGATTTAGCATGGAATTAATTTCCAAGGCATCTGTGAAAACACATGGGTTTAGATATTATTACTCTATTTGTAGAATTGTTGGAAACAAATAACATACCTCTGAACATGCAAGTCCCTCTTCTAATTTCATAACTTGTCTTGATGTTTATATACAATTTAATACTGCCAATTGGATCACAGAAACATCCTGTAACTGGAAGTGCAAACTCCTACACCTGGGGAGGGGCCACCCAATGCACCTGTATATTCTGAGGTCTGGTATTCTGGGAAGCAGCTTTGCAGGAAAGCTTTGGGGCCCCTGGTGGGCATCAAATTAAACAATCAGCAATTTACCTTCACAGAAAAAAAGGATGTTATCCTAGGCTGCATAATTTGGGAGTGTTGACAGCAGGTTGAAGGAGATGAACCTTTCCTTCTACTCAGAACTGGTGAGGCCACATCCAGACTTCTGGATCCTGTTCTTGGTTCTCAAGTGCAAGACAGACATAGGCATAGCACAGAGAATCCAGCAAATAGTCATGAAGATGATTAAGGGACTGGAGTTTCCCTCCTATGAGGAAATGCTGAGAGAGCTGGGACTGTTCAACCTGGAGAAAAGAAACCTCGGGGGGATCTTATCAATTCACTAAAATACCTGAAGGAGTGGTGCAAAGCAGATGGGGTCAAGTTCATTCCAGTAGAAAATACACCCAAATGGATTTTCTGGAATCAAATGATCATTTGATAATATGTTATTTTGATTTCAGAATTATCACAGATTTTTTTTTTTTTTTGGTCTTGTAACTGGCTTTTTACCTTTTAACTCTCGGTATCTCAACTTCTGAAAGTGTGGTCAAGAGTGTGAGGAAATAAGTCATCACTGTTGTCAAGGAAAGACACATTTTTTTATTTTTTTAGCATTTGGTGATATTTGGAATAGTATTTGAACAATTGAGCCACTCAAAAGCTGAGATGAGTAAAATAAAATGTACTTTTTTCCTTTGTTGTTTTAAAGTGGAACAGGTACATAGCATTTCGGCTTGTTCATTGAATTAACAAGGAAGGGTCTTTGGCTGTTTGTTTTAGAGTTGTTTTGGACCTGAAAAAACAAAGCTTTAAAAATCTAAAGAATTGATATGGGCAAGAAGAGCAATCATCTTTCCAGGTGAACTGGGCTACACAAAATTACACATCAGCCAGTACTTTCTTAGAATAAAGGCTGGGGAAATACCTGTGAGTAGTTCTAGTCAGAGTGTTTTCCACAGTGTTGATCTCACCACAGTTTGCTTACTCTCCAAAATTTAAATAGCTTTCAAAATACAAATAAACTTGATTAGTTTCCTGCCACACTGCCAGCACAGCTCCTCAGCAACCAGACTGATCAGACCACTAAGAATATTTGGAATCTGTATTTACTTAGAAAAATCTATTACACTAAATCAATTTCTTACTTTCTGGATTATAATCTCTCTGAAATATTCCACCTGCCTACTACCTCCTTCTTCTATCTGCTCAGGGATGTATATTTGTTTTGCCTCATTTTTCCCTTATATATTTTGTTTGTACTGCCAGCTATTTCTGCATGCAATGGTGCTGCTGAGCAATGCAGCACACTGTCTTTAAAATGTCAAGAGGTAAAGAATGCAGGAAATCTTACTTGAAAGGAATTTTTTTCCTCATGCTAGTCTAAAAGACATTTGTATATACCTCAAACTGAAACTACTAGGTTTAGTCAGGCTTTATATGAACAAACAAAATAAAATGGTATATTTTCCAAACAGAAACAGTATGTATATTTATGTAAATCTACTTGTTTTCCATCAGACAACAAAGAAATTGCAAATTCTAGTTGTCTGTGAAAAAGGCATAGAAAATACCAGACTTATTTTAGCACTGGGGAACATCTACAATACTAAATTACTTTTTTCAGTGCTAAAGAAGCAAACAAACAAGCAAACAAAAAACAGAGAGCATACCTTAAAAGCACAGAACTAAAGAGTCATAGAAAATTAATAGTCATAGTCTAAAATTCAAAAGTTCCAAATAAAACTTTGATATTGTCTTGTATCTTTAGATATCCTGTGATTTTTCTTATTTCTGTGGATTGTTCTTTGTCCTGAACTGTTATACCATGACATAATTGGTCCTTGAAGGAATAGCCAAACTCACATCCAGCTAATTTATCATGATTATCACTCTGGCTGTACTAGTTCTGAAAGTTGCTCCCTTGGAGTGATCTCAGCATGTCTGTGTGGTTCTCCCGTTCAGCTATTCAGCTGTACTGTAAGAATTTTTGTTCAGCTTACTGTGCACCATCTGGAAAAATTATCTAAAAGCATAAATCTAATGACAGCTGCCATCGCTCCCTCTTGCTGAGAGGTGGTGGAGTCAGTTGCAGGGATGGATTGAAGACGAACCAAGAATAACAGATTGAAGAATATAGAGCGTTCCACTATACACCATGTCTTCTTGCTTGTATTTGACATACATCTTGTCTATCTCTGTGCAGTCACAACATATGTTTGAGTTAGCTGTAGTCACGATGATACCATTTTCCCTAAATCTCAAAGTAGTCTCCACATAGGGTGGAACCAGCAAGCTTGAATGAAGACCAGTGTCTTTTTTTTCACAGTTATACTTCTATTTATGAGCTAGTTACAGGGCAAGAATTGATGGTTACATTACACAGATCAGAAAAGCAGTCACAGTTGTCCTGTTTGCCTTTTACATCCAGGAGAATAATGTGTGGTGTGTGTTCAAGTTCACATTTTAGATTATTTAAAGTAAATACAATTCTTAATGTTTCATATTTTATATATAGCAAATACCAAGAAGCTGGTGAATCTATAGGATACTTATATTAGCAATTCATAACCTTCTCATATATGTCATAAATTTGAAATTACTCTTTTTTAATACCAATAGGAGTCAGTTAAACATATTTCACGTTCAGAAACAAAGCCAGATCTCTATACTGATACACAGAGACTGGTACATTCAAATCAGAGGTCCATTAAAAAGCGACAAGATGAATCTTCATTTCCTTCTGCACCCTACAAGCCTGTATTTTTAACAGATGTTAGAGATGACAGAGCTCAAACTGCAATTGAGTTATTTCTTTTTCTTAGTCTCTTTTTTAGATCATAGACAATCTTGAAAAGATTTGTCAAAAATCTTCTGGGTTGGTAGCAGAATAAGAAAGAGATCTAAAAGTCTTTGTTTCCTTTTTTTGGTTGGGTTGGTTCCTTTTTTTTTTTTTTATTTCTAGCAGTTAATACATAACTTTTGCCCCTTCTAGAAGTCTTAGGGTATACTTCAGCATTATCTAGTATTAGTAATGAAGATGATATTGGTCACAATAACATGGTTTGGTCAATTCTTTTTTCTTTTCTTTTTGTGTAGGCAATCATGATTCATAACAGCCAAGGCTGTCTACCTGGACTATAAAGAGACCTAAAAACAAATTGCATGAGATGGAGATGTCACAGAGCAGATGAAAAGCTTCACTCTATGTTGCACAATGTCTGTTATATGGCATACACTGTAATGGTATGAGAATTACTTACAGCATGTCTGAACTGTGATAGGTCTCACCTCTTCAACTGTGAAAGTTTCCAGGAAAAAGACAAAGGTTTATCTTTCACAGTTATGGAAAAGCAATTTAAAGAAACAAATAAAAAATACAACAGAAATTTTCACAAGTCTTTTTTACTTAACAATCCAGTCATAAAACAGACAGAGCTATTGTTCTACACATTCCCTTCCAGACTTCTGAAGTCTCTCACGCCCTTCTGGTGATGTGGAGGGGTGTATGAATATCATTTAGATTCACATGGTGAACGTCATACGTCATTTTGTCACTTGAGGAGGAAATGCTATGACACCTTCATGCTCTTTGCCAATTAATTGCATGTTAGGGCTACTAGTCCTCTTTGGCATGTGTGGTCATGGAGCAGACTATATACCAAGGTATATAATGAAGAAACATGAAATAATGAACAAGCATGGGAGCAGAATGGGGCTTGTCTTCTCTAACTAATAGATTATGAAGTTGGCAAGAGACCAGAGACAGATAATCAGATAATATGCTATGTTTAAAGCCCATTCTCAGTGCAAGAACACACAAAAAATGTAATGTCTTAGATAGAGAATTTCTTACCCAAGACAAATGATTTTAAAATGCTTTGTCAGGCTTAAAATGATAGGAAGCTGTCCTATCAGCAAGCATTGTATTTTGATATGTGCTTCTTAATTTTTTTGGTACAGTGGTCAGTTACAGTAAGCCTTATTAACCATGTATGCCCTCTTCACATTTCCTTAAGCAATACCTTGAACTGCCTCTTTAAACACGGTTTTCCAGAAAAGGTCCCAAAAATCTAACTTCTAGTGGAAAAAAGTTAAATAAAATGGAGGTTCTGGCATGAGCATGACTTTACCCCAAGAAGCTTAATCCAGGAGCTAGAGTTGACGATTTTTGAATGCAAAAAATTTATTTCTCTTAGCAATCATGGAAATAACAGCTTCATGATAGTAAAATGTTTTCTTCTTTTTACCATTAATGAGTCTCCAAACCATGTGTCAGTCATGTATTAATGGACCATTTATTCCACTCCTGCATATCAGATGAACAAACAAATAGAAAAGAGTCCCAGGCAATTACAGAAGCAGTTTCAGACCTAAATTCTTTTCAGTGCACAGTATATTTACTCATCACACATCATGTACTGTTTTGGTGATTTAATGGCTACCAGACTTTCTGGAAAGATTTTTCCTGAAGGAATACTGACAGTTGTCTCAGAAACCACTCAGAGCTTCATACCTTGAAACTGCAGTGATAGAATGAACATACTCTTTAGAACAGACACTGTCAGCTTTTGATAATTTTCATGGGAAAAACAGTGGATAAAGTTGTTCTCATGAAACTTGCAGCTGCTTGAAAATCTTTCCGCCCCATGAAAAGTAACACAGGTTTTTTTTAGATATGAAATATATATTCTTTTCTACCGCTGTCATTTGCGAGTAGCAGTAAATACAACAAATTTTTGACCAGTCAGTCTATAAAACTATTATATCTCTGCAATGATTTATACTGTCCATTATTACATTTTGATTGGATGACACTTAAAAAAAACCTCTTTATCTAATAATATAAAGAGGAAATGAGACCTCACAGAAGTGAGGTAAAACAAAAAGTATATAAGCAACTGTGTTATGAAAGACTCTTCACAGAAATAAATCACCCCACAAGGCCTCTTTGTGTCAGTTGTTATTTGTCAATAACATGGGAAACATTTATTCCTTCACAGTTCTCTTTTAAGGTATAATTAATGATCTGCTAATAGTTCTGTTGTTTTCACAAGGGCACCAAGAAAAACAAAGTACTGTATAACAGTGACTTTAGGCTTTGAAAAGCATAAAACCATAATTCTTAGGAAAAATATTTTCCTTTTCCACATTTTTCATAAAATCATTTGTCTTCACCTCCAACAACACTAGAAGAAAGCAAAATTTCAGACTGAATATTCAGGAGTGAAAATGCTAAAAGCAGGCAGAAAAAGAGCCCTTGGTAAACTTTAATTAGGAAGATTGGAACACTATGCTCTCAAAATTTAAGCTGTTTGAATTGTCCAAAGATTGAAATATTAATGTCTAGTTTTCTTTACAAATTTGGTAAGATTCAAAAGTCATTCCTTGTTCAAAACTAAATCTGAAAAATAGTTATTGCTCTGGGTTTTCACTCAGCAGTGCCTAGTATTTTAAATCATGTGTGCTACTTAGTTATTACTTGGATGAACAGACAGGGGGGAAACTTTTGAATTAGTCTCTAGACAGTAGACAAAGTCTACTACTGTGTTGTACTGAAAAGCAAGGTTCACAAGTACTCCCTCTCTAGATGTTGAACAAAATGGCTGTGGAACAAGGCAATTGAAAATGAGAAGAAAATTCTAAAAGTCTGTTTAATAGGAAATAAATGCAATGTTTCGTCATTTTCCTCCTATCAATTGCATGACCTTTCAGAGAACTAATTAAAGACAGTGAGGCAAACAGCTTTTTAAAATATTTGTAAAGAAATTAATTAAAAACCAAAGTAATTTAACGTAAAACTGATTTTTGTGCCTCTTTTAGTTTAGTTTTTACTCTAAATACCGAGCTTAAAACACAAAAGCTGAATTGTCCTGAAATATTTCAAAGAATAAATCTCTCAAACACTTTTCCATAGAAAGAGAATTTATAAGGGTGAAAATTGCCGTGAATTGTTCAATGGGACATATTATTGGATGCTAACTTTATGTGAACTAATGAACTGTTTTATCTCAATATTATTACATGAATAACTACTCAGTACTATAATTACCAATAATGACAAAGGCACATAATTTAACTTCTCATTAAAAAAAAAAAAAGAATCCTATTAATAAGAGAAAATTATTTAATGGATGAAATGGCCTTAATCATCTTTGGCTTTAGAAGTCTATATATCATTTATTAATATGTCTCAACTCAGTGAGTTGATAAGGTTGCTCATATCTTATCTATAATAGTTTGCTTGACCAGAATATTTTAAGAGGTTTTATTCTGCTTTAAGAAAATTGATTTTCTTCTAATTTTTTACACAGTTCTATTTATTTTTCCTACGCTATTTAGACTGTTAATATTACTGAAAGAAAGAGGGTTACAGACTTGGTAAGTGCTTTTCTGCCAGCTCTCTCTCTGGCTTTTAGTTTTTGCTATTTTTAGTACAGAAAAGTATATTGGTCTGCTTACTTTTGTGTAGATCAGCTCTCCTGGACAAGAAAAACATCAAAGAGAAAACCCTTCATATATATGTGTGTGTGTGTGTGATGAAATCAGGTAGCTAAGAATGGTAAAACTGCATTAACCTCTGCCTTTGAAAACATAAAACCATTCTACTGCTCCATGAAAATACAGAAGATTGACCTCTGACATTATTTTAGTTTTCTCTCTGGTTACAATGTAACTTCAGGGCAGGCGTAAACTATCACCACCTTCGGTGGAAAAGATTCTCATACACACTTGAAGTAATTGACATATTGTAGGGAGGAGACAAAACTGCCTTCTCCCTGTGTGCTCTCTCCTGTGAATCTTCACAAGTGCAACATTTCTGGTCCTCTCCATTGTGGAACTTCCTGGAATAGGGAAGTACAGAGGAGCTTCATTCCAGCACTGAGCTGCACTCTACTCCATAGAAAAGGCAAGTTACAATTGTGATTTTTATTGTGAACAAAGAAGCTACACTTGTTAGAGACACTAGAATATAGACTATTTCTATGTGTCAAGATCACAGAACAAAAATCTTGGTAAAACTTTATGGACTTTAATTTACAGAGCAAGTTCTTTCATAGTGCAATATTTTGCTACTTCTCTATTCAAACACGTTCTTATGGAAAAGAATAATGCCCCCCACTGACAACAGTTGACACGCTGGCAAAGGGACAATAAATGGAAGTTCATTGTTGTTTTCATTTTTAAGTATCTCAGCTGTTAAATAATAGGTCGGAAACAAATTATTCCAGATATCATCTTACTGTATAAAAAAGTGATCTGCATGGGGAGCCGAAGCAATGAATGCAGCAGAAGTAATGAAGACTGTTTCTTGAGGTTTAAGTCATTATAGAGGGATATGTCATTTGAAAAATGGAATAGAGAGTGTTCATTGTAAAATTTTACTATAGTATAAGGAGACTATATTTAAACCCAAATAAAATGTAAGGAAGGATTTTCATTCTTATTGTGACAAAGATATCACAATGCTGTTCTAAGGGGTAAGAGAGAAAAAAAGCCCAACAAATTTCGAAATCTAGCAAATGAAAATTTGTCTTGATAAATAGATAATGTCATTATGATTCAAGAGTTTAGGAATAATAGCATAAATAAGAGAATACAGAGTAGTGCACAGGCAGCATTGAGGAGTAAAGAATATTAAACCCTCCCTACACCATTATATTTCTGTATCTAACTTTGTACTGGGCAGCTTGTTGCAAGCCCAGGCAACTCATGGTAAGTCATTTCACATCCCTTTTTGTCAATTTCTCATCTGTAAAGTTAATATGAATTCTGCCAGTACAAAACCTGACTTTTGGAAAAAGCTCCAGGAGACTAGGTCCTAATTTTTGAGTATGCTTTAATCCAAATTCCTTTGAACATTTAAAATAACGAATTAAACACTGCCTTTCAAAAGCAAACAAGTGAAAAGGGAAATTCTTAATACAGATATTGCTCTATTCCTACTTTTCTTTTTAATAAAGTCAATAGTGCCAGGAGCCCTTCTTATTAATGAACTCCAGAGGTTTGGACTGCCTGCTGCTATCAAAAAGAGTTCATCAGCAAAGGAAAGTCATTATTTCCTTTATTATAAAAGTAATTTAAAAAAACAAAACAAAACCACAAGCTTAATTTTTTTTGAGAATAGATTATTCCAATATTTTCAACAATTGTCAGCATTTACTAAATATTGTTGCTCAGGCATCAGAGGAACTTTCTGTTCTAAGACTTAAAGACATTGAGGAAATACAAGGTTGTGGGTAAATTACTTTTTCATAGCTATACCTGTACCATCCCAGAGCCCAGAGTATTTTTATATTATGTCTCTGTATTAAACTTATCAATGTAATGTCTCAAGAAAATTTCTAAATATGACCTCCGTAAGTTTGATCTTAATTTTCTCTTAGTATATATTTGTAACACATGAGGTCTCAGCACAAATGTTGGTGGTGCTCTGTTAGTTAATCTGCAGGTTTTCCATCTTGACAACATTTTCATTGCTCTCAGCTCCTGAAGGGCCATGTCATGAGATTATTGAGGACTTGTTGCAGAAAATTGCCTTAAAGCTCTTTAATAAAAACTGGGGAACTGGAATTTGCTGTTATCATGGTATAGAGAGAAAGTGTTAACTGACAGTACAAAGTGAAACTGTCATGACTCTCACAATTAGAGCTCTATCTCTTGAATGTAAGCTCAGGATAACAACTTTGGTATTAAAGTTAGTCGATCAGTCAATTGCAGGAGTTAGTAATATTTTTACTAAAATGTCCAAAGACTGTTTTTGATAGAATTGAAAGTCATTCAGCTATGAAAACAGGTTATTATGCCTACCAGCTCTTTGCTTTAAGGATCAGGAGAGAAAAAAGTAAACTGAAACTATTATATTTTGCAATAACCAAAAATTTCTTGGTGCACTATCTTCACGATGTAAACTTAAGCCTAAGGCAAAGAATAAAGTATCTTGTTTTTCAGCACTAAATTTACTGGAACATGTTAGGTATATTTCCTGGAGTTGTGACTTGTATTGTATTTTTAGCTTTCCAGCATTATAATTTAAGACAGAAGAATCAGTAGAGTGGCTATGCAGTAACTCAAAGGTCTAACCTATGAGGATGCTGCAGAACCTACCTTATATATATTTTGTATTGAAAAATCTCTACCTGTGTTTATGCTTATTCATCCGTGTGTGACATGCTCTATTCAAACCAATTTGATTTAAATTTCTATGTTGTTTGGTTGGTTTATTTCCCATTTATATGTCGAGGATAACTTTAAGAAGGACAAAAAGTTATGGATTAAGCTTTTTTAAAAAAATGTTGCTCCAAAATATTTGCTCAAATTCTTGAATCCTGAACACTCTTACACTGTATAAGAACAACTTACTCCAGCCCTGTCCCAGGTGGAAAAACATACTTCTGACAGTGACCATTCAAGCAAAAACATCAGTGACTTTAAAGTGGACTCCTTCAGAGATTTCTTAATTAATGATACCAAAAGCAAAATGTTGTGTCTACAGGTATCAGTATTTTGTATGAAATGTTTAAGCTTGTTTAAAAAAAAATTAAAATTCCAAAAGAATCCCTCATATATTTATACTGTTGTTGCCTGTGATTTCATTTCACACATTGATGTAATTTTAAGATTGCAATTGATTTTGAAAGACACAATATTTACACTGATCCCTAAACAGGACAGTACTCAATGAGTCCAGAGATGTTGAGATCTGTGATCTTAATCCATAAAAATTTTCCTACTGCATAGTTACTGTCCAATCATTATGGATGCTTTACTGTAATGTGATAATAACTGTCAGACCTTAAACTGAGGGGGTTTATGTTGGTTGGGTTTTTTTAAGGTTGGATTAGATGATCTTTTGAGGTCCCTTTCAGCTGGTGTTTACTGTTCTATGATTTTTCACATAGTTGTACAGAAGAAAAAAATTAGTGCACAGACATAATTCAGATATCATTCATCACAAAAGAAAAATAATAATTTTTTGGGGGAGGGAGGAAACTGTATTTGGAGAACATTTAAATGAAGCATGTGAGCTGTCAGAAAGTCTGAGGGTTATGGATAAGATGCACTCAACTGAAAAGGTGACTGAGTCAGCCATCTTGGATAAAAGCCTCTCCAGCCTAGGAGAAGCGAAAACATCAGTTGCAGAAGCAGCTGTTTGCCTGCCTTCCCAAGTGGAAAAAAGCCTTGCTATTAAGTGCTCTGATAAAATATTAGTGTGCCTATTAGATGCTCAGGAATGAAAGTGGAAACTTAGCAACAAGTTACTTTTAGAATCCAGCTTTTACTTGGTTTTACCTGAATTGAAATCAAAATTTATTCACAGTTTTCACCTATTTTTCATAAAAATGGGAGGAAAGAAGCATGGACAAGGCATTCCTTTTTCAGCAGGCTTAAGAGACTCTCTTTCATCTATTTGACAGATTCCACTACTTCCAAAGATGTTCTTTGGTTTTTATATGAGAAGCATTTCCCATAATAGTGCAAAATGTCAAAGACCAAAAGTGAGTGAAAAGGAAAAATTTATCTTCAGTACCACTCAAGTTTTAAAACAGCCACCTCTTTCATTTTACCTCTAGACTACTTCAGAGAAGTAACTGAAATCCCTCAAAAATAGTATCTGTACTTTCAGTGTAACAAAATTAATTCCTGACTCCAGCCTGAGGCATTCCAATGTTAAATAACAAGAGTATGAGCTGTAACTAAGACCTGATAGAAATCTTCGGCTATTTTAAGCACACTTAAATTATACCTTTCTTTCTGATGGACTGCAAGGTACTCATAGCAGCTGTGTTCAGAAATAAAAAAAGTAATTTTATTTTGCCTTATCGCAGACTCTTCCCAAATATTTTCAAAGATAGTGTAATTAATATAACAGTTTCAGAAAGGCTGAGTCATAAAAATAGATGAAGCAGTTTTCTGAAGCTCTATCAAATTATGGAATACAAAATGGGCACTAGAAAACTAACAGTTTGTTAATTGATAGTCAATTGATTAATGCATGTAATAGTTCTCTGGGTGTTGCACTTTTACCCATGGTATTTCACATAAAACTCTCTTACCTATGGATATTTAGCTTTTTCTGTGTAAAATATATCTACAAAATTAACTGGGAACAAAGAAGATAATAGCTACTCCTAATTGCTATCATCAAAGTGAACTGAGAGTAAGAATTCATTCAGACATAAAACCAACACACAGAAACCCATCATAAAACCTCTTCATACTCACTTCCCCAAATCCATCTTCACTGTTAGTTATTCACATCAGCCAATGCGTCTACAAGAAACAGAGATCCTTTACAAATGTAATGAGTCATGGAACGGGATTTATAAAACATTTCTTGAATACTGTCCTAACAGCAGCAGGGAAACTATGATGAAAATTGATGAAGCTTTCCTAGTTGGAAAGGCTTTGGTTTAGTAGGCCCTCAGATTTCTTCTGAAATATAAGTAAATTATATAGATGACCCAGACATAAACCTTTAACCCAGTATGAAATTATTTGGATAAGGAATTGAAAGCCTCCTTTGGAAGACATCAGATAGAAGCTAAAAATGAAATTTGATCTGGAAGTAACATAAGTCACTGTTGACTGAAGCTAAACAAGGATGTTAAATGAGATGAAAAGAAATAATTTTTAAGCAGAATAGCCAGAGATTATTATAAAATAATAACTTGCAGAAACTTTATGTTTTCAAACAAAGCATTTATTACAAGAGTGAAACCATAGTTTACTACAGAGATCCTTAAATTGTCATTTTTGACTAAAACAAATTTGAAAGCCCACTACAGAGATGTCACATATTATTGAGTTGTTAAGCAAGTGCATCAGGATAAAAAAAGGAAAAGAACAGAGAGGAAAATATCCAGAAATTTTAAATATATACTGGTATTCAAAAAGAAACAGGTTTCAGTACTGTGAAGCTTACTGTTGTCTACTAGGTTTGCAACTCTCTTTGAGATACATTGTGCTTACAGGTAAGAAGACAAAATTGTTTTGCAAGGCTAGTACCTGAAATCCTAGCTAATGTTACTTAGGTACTTCAAACCTCAAGCTTCCTACCAAAAAAAAATTAAATCAAAGCCACTTTTTTAAAAAAATATTGCCCAGATGAATAGGCCAGGGATAATGTAAGTGTGAAAAAAACCTGAACGTATCCTGTCTGCTCCTTTCCATTAAAATTCTGGTTACAAATTAAAAACCAAAAAAAGTTCTTATTCTGTCTGCATCCAGTTCTTCCTGTCTATTAAATCATAAATATTAGATTTTTCTACCCAGTTTCTCTCTTTATGAAAAGCTCTTCAGTTTCCTTTTACTGTTGCCTATGGCTCTTTCTAGCATCAGAGTTCATTTTATCTAATTCTTTCAGTACTGTGAAACTCATATTCCAAATTATGAGCATATGCCTGCAAGACACAAGCCTGACTTAAAACAATTTAACTTTTTTCAAAAAAGAAATAGATTGTAAATGTTACTTCTATTTCATGTGTGGGATAGACTGGTCACAACAAGCATGTTAAGGTTAAAGTACTACACTCTGTGAGAATTTTGACATTTTATGTTGATGGTTATGTTATGAGCAGCATCAGTAAAAAGAAAAGAGTCATTTTTCAAACTGTTGTTTCCAATCACTGTGAGAAACTACGGATAAATCTGACCAGCATTTAGCCAGCTGCAAATTAGGAAAGCCATGACCAGCAGAAAAGACAATGGATAGATTTGTCAGCAAAGTGAGAAAGACAGGACCCCAGGCATGATCCATATTTCTTTGCAGTCCTAAGGAAAAGGTCAAGGTCTACGAAAGCCAAGGGAAATATTTCAGGACCACTCCCTTATGAATAAAAGAATTTTTGATCTGTCCAACCATTTTTTCTCAATCATATTGTTCTCTTGCAGGAAATCTGCATTGTATAGCACACACATACAAAGTATGAACATTCTTAAAATAATTTAATTAAAATGACAGTAACATTCCACCAAAATGTAAGAATGTGAGTCTTTTGAAAAACCTTTTAATGATTGTTTTTTTGCTGTTGGCTGGATTGGATCAGAAATTTTTTGAGGTGTCTTGCTGCTACAAATGTCCATAAAGCACAAAGAGTATTTCCATTTCTAGAGACATGTCCATTGAAACTTGAAAGCATATTGTCTACAGAGTTCACACTCTTTATCAGAAGTCTTCATTTTCAAAACTTCCCTTATTTTCCAAAATACATACTTCCATGTGCATTTTACTGTCCAAAAAATAACTATGAGACTGTCACACCTAAAAATTTTCAGTATTATAAATTGTGAATTAACATTTTCAATGTGAATAACCATCTTGTGTTTGACACTAGAATTTATTCTGGCTTCTAAAAGTGTACTTAGTTTTAGAATATTAACAAGCACAGAGTGGCAGATCTTATTTTATAGTAGTTTCAAAAAGAATTCTTTTGTTCTGTAGCAAGACAGGGATGTTGAAGGACAAATTATGTCATTACCTCAACTGAATATATAAAAATGGAGATGTTAATATGCCTAGTACTATTAGTAATGGGAAAGATAAATGGTAATGGACAGTAAGAAAAGAGAGAAAAAAAATCCACAAAAATGTACTATATTGTTTGATGCAGGAAAATGTTCAAGAAATTCTATTTTCTTACTGTCAGTTCCTTCAAAAATTTCCTGCTTCAGAACATACAATGAATTCCAAATATATTCTCCATTTCCAAGAGGAGAGGAGAGGCTTGTCTTCAATTAAATACTTCATTTTAATTTTGATCACATATTTAAATCCATTCATCTATGAATTTGTATACTTAATGGAGAAGTCAGATTAACTTATTTTGTACTTAGACAAGATTTAAAAGAAAACAAAAAGCTTTAATAATTAAGTAGGTTGCTGAATAAGGATTATCACGTGGATCTTCACAAAATAGGTCTTTAAATATAGAGGCTCGCTTTTTGTATTTATTTAAATAGAAGAAACAAATTTATGCTTTTGCACCTTAAGAAAACAGTTTTGTTTCCTTTTTGGAGATATAGCAAAATAGGAAATCAAATAAATGAGGGCACTTTACTACTTGGCTACACAAGCCTAATCCAATAACATAGAGTCAAAATTTATACATCACGAAAAATGCCTAATCATAAACATTTCAGACACTTCAGATCATTGACATTTTTATTAAATATTATTGAAAATTATATTCTTTTACATTGGCTTTTCATGTACTAGACTGAATGAAATACTTCAAAGTGCTGAATTCTGTTTTAGTTAAGAACCCTTTTTCTTCCTTTGAAAGAAGACATTTAATCAATTCCTGAAATCAAACAATCAATCAATCAATCAAACAGTCAATCTAGAGCAAATAAATTACAGGAATTTTTAATTAAAGAAATAATCTGTGATCATTTTCAAATGAGCAGTTAGATTGCAAGGAGACAAATAATTCAGACATAGAAGTTTCAAACTCATCCAAAAAAACTGTCATGTCTATCAAAACCTTGGCAGATGTGAAGCCAGAAAATGTACTCTAGAAAAAAGGAAAATACATAACAATGGAGGAACAGAGTTCAGGAATATATTTTAATAAAGTGGTATTCTTCCAGCCAGCATATCGTTCTTGTTTGCAGTTGCTAGAGATTTAGTTTCTATTGGATTATTAATCAGTAATAGTCTGAACACCTACAAAGCTACATATAGAAACCAAATTTTCTAATTTCAAAGTCTCACTGTTTGCTTCTGATTCAAAACTAGGGTATATTTTACAGATTCAATAATATCAGAATTATATGCATAACTTCAGCCATTTTCTCTGTTCATTCAGTTGTATGGGTAAGCGGACTGAAACCAAAATATTCCCTTTAAAGTTGTAGCAATGGGGAACAAAGACACATGGACCTCCTTGTACCTCCGAAGATCATTTAATGTAACAAACCAAGTCTTTTTTTATACTCTAAACTCCACAGAACTTCACCAAACCTTAACAGAACTCACCAAAACCTAACCAAAACAAGCACTCATTGGCTGCCTGCCACTGTGGTGTCATTGTTCACTCATCCCTTTATCCAATCAGCTCTCTGTTCATATGGTGCCCACGCATCTCCTCAACCTATCACGGCCTCACACATGAGGCGACTCAACCCAGTCTCAACCGACAGTGCAACCCACAGCCAAGGCCTTCCCAGAGTGCTTTTCAGTGAACAGAATTTAACAAATTTAACAAATTTAACAAAGGTATTCTTATTTCCCACATCTCCTGCTTTTTTCATTTAATCAATAAAAACACACTGAGAAAAACCTGAAGAGATCCTGAAGCATTTTCAAATGTAATATGACAAAGGAAGAGGAGGAGTAACCCAGTAATATGAAGTCACTGCACTGGACTCCTCTATTAGTCATCTAATTAAAAGCACATAGTATGTGTACCACAGTGCAGTTTGATGGTTATTCTGTATCTGATAATTTATTATTTTCAAAACATTTAATTCAGTGTGACTTCAGAGAATACACATACATTTAAATGACTTAGACACAGGACTGGAAGGGATACTGGGCAAGTTCACAGACAATACAAAACTGGGAGGAGCTGATGACTCCCTCACAGAGATGGAAGCCCTGCACAGAAACCTCGAAGATTAGGGCACCAACCACGTGAAGGGAACAAGGGAAAGTGCTGGATTCTGCACGTGGGATGGGGCGACCCTGGATGCAAGGACAGACTGGGGAATGAGATGTTGGAAAGCAGCACTGTGGAATGGGACCTGGGAATCCTGGTCAATGGCAAGTTGAACATGAGTCAGCAGTGCCCTGGCAGCCAGGAGGGCTAACAGTGTCCTGGGGGGCATCAGGCACAACATTGCCAGCCAGGCAAGGGAGGGGATTGTCTTGCTCTGCTCTGCACTGGGGTGGACTCACCTCGAGTGCTGTGCGCAGTTTTGGGGGCCACAATATAAGGATACAAAGCTGTTAGAGAGTGTCCAAAGGAGGGCTACAAAGATGGTGAAGGGCCTTGAGAGGAAGCCGTACGAGGAGCAGCTGAGGGCACTTGGTCTGTTCAGCCTGGAGAAGAGGAAAATGAGGGGAGACCTCATTGCGGTCTACAGCTTCCTTGTGAAGGGAAGAGCAGAGGCAGACAGTGATCTCTTCTCTCAGGTGCCCAGTGACAGGACCCAAGGGAAGGGCCTGAAGTTGTGTTAGGGGAGGGTTAGGTTGGATATTAAAAAGAAGTTCTTCACTCAGAGAGTAACTGGGCACTGGAACAGGCTCCCCAGGGAAGTGGTCACAGCACCAGCCTGACTGAGCTCAAGAAGTATTTGGACAATGCCCTTGGGCACTCTCATGGTGTGACTCTTGGGGATGGTTCTGTGCAGGGCCAGGCATTGGACTCAATGATCCTGATGGGTCCCTTTCAACTCAGCATATTCTGTGATTCTGTGATTTGTTATAGAGAAAAATAACTATGAATTGAAATTTTCATATTGAGGGAAATTATATTCAGGGATTATTTGGCCTTCAAAAAAAGACCAGCTTGTCACTTGCTTGAGCCTTTTAAGTACATGAAATGGCAAAAACACTAATGTTTTAGTAAGCTTCTTTCCCAAAAGATGAAGATTTCTCATTTTATTTTTGTCTGTATACATATAATTCTGGAATAATTCCATAATAACTGCGCTGAATACACTGGTGCAATTAATGTAACAATTCCATGAAGTTCTCTCCTAAACGGAGAGGTACTCTCATTAAATTTAGTGTTGTATGCAGTAAATCCTAAGTCTGGAAGAATCTGACCCATTATTTTAATGTCAATAATTTAGATCTTTGATTTTGTATGTCATTTCTTAACTCAAATGATTAACACTCTCCTGCACTATTAAAATTGTCCACAAAAGTACTCTTCAAATTCTTACTTTTTTAACATGGCATATTGCTGAAAATCAATTGCTAATAAAAGTTGGCATCTTCTGTTAAACAATATGGTCTCTTACACAGATATATTTGGAATAAATTGTATGTATCTACATTATTTTTAAGGTGACTACAAACAAGTCAGCTGCCTCTACTTTGCCACCTGTATGCTTTAACCACCACTTATGGGACTCCATATATGAAGTGTGAGAAGTCCTAAACTGTACATATGTTCTGAACTATTTCTACTTTTTCAATATGTAATATTCCCAGTTTTTATGGCTTGAATATCTGCAAGAGACAGAGATTTTCCTGTTTGGGCATTACTTAATTTTGCATATAGGGATGTCTGTATATGTGTATATGTATGGGTGGTTAAACAAAAAGTAAAAAAAAGCAACAAAAGACTGGGGCAAAAGGTTAGCAAAAAGCCCATGTACTTCTGAGGATCTTTCTTTCTCTCTAAAGGAAATATGTTCTAATTATGAAATCCAAAATCGTCTTATCATTTTAGTGACAATCAGTTCCACAAATACATCAAACATTGTGAATACACTTTTAGATGCTATATAATATGAGAGCTCTTATGGGTATGGCATTCAGAGAAAGGGCAGGTTTGTACTTCTGTAGATATTTAGATGAGGAACCTTCTCAAGAAGACTGCAAAAACATTCTACACAATCCACAGTCTTCTAACTCATAATCTAAATTTTTAATTCTCAGTAGTTCCAGGACACTTTTAATATGCTTGTTTGACAAACCTTTTAGTTGAATTTGTTACATCTGTAGAAGATTTCCACCCTTGGCACACTGTTTGTAGTTGGTGGGTTTATTGGGGTTTTTTTTTGGTTGGTTGGTTGGTTGGTTGGTTGGGATATTTTGTGTGTTTTGTTATAGATAAGTGGGTTTTCTTCTTTCAATTAAAATTAAAATCTTTGGGATTGAAGAGCAAAGTTGAATCTTCTCTAATGTCTTATCCAACTCATTTCTCTTGAGAAATAATATTTAGTAATATTCTTTGCAGAATATTTTGTCCTAAAAGAGGAAGAAAGTGGCTTTTTACTGTCTGCTGCATTTGAGCTTGTCATGGTTGTTTCCTTTATACATAGATAAACCTGATAGAAATTGTGGTAAAATATTTTTTGCACCTTTAATATTCTTTTAGACATATTTTTTGCTTCTGCCATATTAAAAGTCAGAAATTAAATTTGTTGTAGGTGTAGCTAAAAAGCATTAAGTGCCATAAAGATCAGTGTTACAAAAATAAGTGAATAATAGGTTTGATTGACACTAGGTGGGAGTTTTTGAGGCAAATGGCGTATCCAAACCAGGGAGGGTGTTTTTCTTTGACCTCAAACAAGTTTAGTCATTCTGACTATGCAGAACAGAGAACATTTGTAAATTAACAAACTTGATACTTTTTTTGCACTGAAATACAATGTCATGTATAAAAGCTGTGAGATGAACTCTCATTTGTGTGTGAACATATGACATAAATTCAGAAATGAAAATGTCTACTTGATTCATGTCTGGATTAGAAGGTGAACTAAGTGTGCTAAGAGGATCTTATACATCTTTTATTCCCAGTGATTTTATGAAAATACTTCATTAGTCACTGAATTTCAGAACACCTAAATATTTATTTTAACAAACCTTTAAATTTGTATTTTTAATGAATGGTTCTCATGTTTCCTTTTGGGGATTTTTGGTTTTGGTTGGATTTTTTTTTCCTGACTCAAGAAACAGGGTTGTTTTCGGGTTTTGGTTGTTTGGGGTTTTCTTGCCAGGCTATGCCTACTTAAAAACAAACATAAATGACATTCAGGAATCTCCTAAAGGTAGCAGAAGGTGAAGACAATAACTTTGTATTTGTAAAGAGAAAAAGGTATACTGTTTGAAAATGGGACTCTCAGGACCAGTAAACACCAGTTACCAAAAATTGTGACATTTTCTTAGAAGTGTCAAAGGAAAATTGTTATGTTACATGCCAGCTACCCAGAAAATTCTATATAGCTCTTTTCACATCTTTATTTCTATACCAAGTTGGAATACAGCTGAAGGAAATAGACAACTTTTCAAAAATAGAACCATTTCTTCAACATCTAATGAAAGACAACTTCCCTGACTTTCTTATAAACTTAGGATGTCATGTTTTTTCAATACTTTTGCAATATTAATTATTTGTTCTCATATAAGTTTGTTGCATATATATCCAGCCATAGGTAGCCAAAAAACCTGCTAGATTCACAGACATTTAATATACTTCCTTCTCTTCCATGATCAAATCTGTAAGAAAACCCGATGAGTAGATCTTGTACATAAATTTATTACATTATTATGGAGACATTTGCATCTATGAAAAATACACAGTAGTCTTATGCAGGAATTGTAAAATTTTACAAGAAAGGAAAGTGTTCACAAGAAAGCCAAATTTTACAAGAAATGCATATAAGTATCATTGTGACTTTATTGAAATACACCCATTTTAAGGATGTTTAGCTCAGTGTGAGTTTTAACATAAAATCTAGAGACATAGGATAAAAAAGCACAGGAAAAATTCTCAGAAAGGACCCTTTCAAAGTTAAATGGTACTAATAACAATATCACGATCAGCATCAATAATAACTCTAATACTAACACTATAACCCTAATGCTATTAATTTGAAACTTAATTGTCTAATTTAATGCCTGTATTACACAAATCAAAGTAATTGCACTTGTAGTAACAATGTAAATTCTAAACTGTTAAGATGTCCTTTCTATTCAAGCTATGTGACCTGTTTAAAATAATCATTATAGAAAAATAAAGACAGAGGATTACTTTATTCACAATATGCATTATTAAAGCTTTACCTTTAGCCTTTGGGACTTTATTATGGCAGTTAACCATAAAAAAGAGTAGTAGAAGGATACATCATCTCTTGAAAGTATTATTTGTTCAAACATGCTACAATAAAATATATCTTTAACAGAACTACAAAACAGCATAAGCATTTCAAATAACAACATGAGCCTGCCTGCGTTCCTTCTGATGTCTGAATTTCATTGTTATAATTTTGTGAACCTAAATCCAGTAAGAAGGTTTGCCTACCATCCTATATTCCACTGACTTTTAGTGAAGCTTCAGCTACTAAGAGTTATATTAATAACAGTGCACAGTCAGTTAGACAGACAAATCCAGCAGCTATTGTTCAGTTTTGCCTTCACCCTTTGTAAATCTACAACACAACCTATACACATACTATCTCTATCCCATAGCTTGCAGAACGGCAGCACTATAAAGCTTGGAGTTAGTAAATTTTTTTTGTTTATAGGACTAGATATTTGACAAGAATTTTCAAAAGTATTTGTACAAACCCACCTAATCTTTTTCTGCACCACTTTATCCAAAGTACCACTTTTTTAGGGCCTTAACATGGAGTGAGGAGGACTTGTTTTTGAAGCAGTGCTGTACAGGACTAAAGCAGAAATTCTCCCTTTCTCTCTCCTACTTCTGTCATTCATTCTGCCTCATCAGATAATTAACATTCTGAAGTGGGAGTCAGTAGGCAGGGCATTCAGTGTGGTTCTAGTTATTACTGTTATGGTAACTTGAACTGAAAATTTTCAACACAATAGTCTCAGAGAACCCTGAGTTACCTATAGCCTCATGGCTTCCTCCTTTGTCTAGGAAAACAAATCCTCAGAGGGAAAGGGTATGTGAATTTAACTCTTCCATGTTCTGCATTGCTTCTTAGATTGGGGAAAAGCATGGAAGGGAGCTCACTATGCAGTCTGGGCTTTTTCTTTCTGTGTAATAATATCTATGTAATAATATCCACTACTGAAAGAGCAGAATGCATTGAATGTGTTAGGAATATCAACAGTTTTGGAGATTTTATTCTAAACCTGCCAGTTTTTCAAGATTTAGATGGCTGTAATACAACTTTAACTTGCATTCCCACATCACTGTGAATAATATTGTATGATGTAAAACTGCACACCACCTTAATTAATCCAATTAGTCCCCAGGTCTTGGTATACTGGTAAATTAAATGTGATGACACAGGTCATGACACTAAGGCCATCCATCACAGAGAGCTCTTTCCCATTAAAAGAAGATAGCCCAGCTAAACCACCTTGTGCCAGAACCTGTCCTTAGTCCTAAACCTAGACCAGAATTTTTTTTTTTTTCTTTTTTTGTGTGGTGGGGTGGAGGGAACGGTTAGAAGACCATGCAAATCACTATAAAGAGCCAGGGAACTTTCTATTCTAGTGTGTCCAGAAATCACCTGTTTAACTTACTGGTATGAATATAACCAAAGGATCCCATTTTAACACATCTTGAAATATCTGGAAACAAAATCTCTGTCTATAAAGCATACCATAAATTCTAATAAAATAGAAAAATAATAAAATTCCTTTGGGATGTTAAGTGTTAATCATTTAATTAAGATGTCTATAAATAAATTAATTACAATGTGCAAAATATAATTTGAACTTTTTTCTCTATTTTTAATATTTTGAGCAGTGAAATAGCTCTGGAGATGACAGTCAACCAAGCAACTACCAGAATTCTTTAAAAATGTATTGGTCACCTATTTGGTATAAAAGCTATCAAATACACCTCAAAGTAGGTTTTGAAATGTGCTCAACTCCCATCCAGTACTAGAATTTCCAAAGTTCTTGAACAGTTACTGTATCTGATTATATCATACTTCTTCACAATACAGTGAATAACATGAAACTCCTTAAAATTTAAAACTTTATGTCTCAGACATTTAGATGATTTAAAAAGATATAGCAAAGTCAGTATTGTAAAAAGTCTGGGAAAGATATTTAGATATGGAGTTTAGTTAGTTTACTCAGATGTATTTTGACAACTCATGGCAGTTACATGCCTTGCATGTAAATTGGTATTTAATGTCTTAATGTGAGTTGTTCGACCTCAGAATGCTACATTGTCAATGTCTTGAGGTGCTCTTTTTCACAGGAGGAAAATACATATTAGTCACGATATCCATACAGGTCTGATGAATGGGTCTATACACTTTAATTTGTGAGGGGTTGTGCTTTGTTTATTTATATATCTTCATTGTCTGTTGCTGTCTTTCAGGGCTCCATAAAAAGAGGCATAGAATAGCTCCAAAATAATACAATTCATGTCAGGACACTTCTTCAGCAATACTGATCTTTTTTTTTTAACTTTTGCACACAAACCTAGAGAAAGTAACTTTTTAATTGAACTATATTTAGTCTTCAGAGTTTTTTAAGAGTTAAGTTTCATCTTGCTTAAGTGCTAAGTATCATCTTGTCCTTCTGCTTCCTGAATTTCCCTACTCTGTCATTTACCATATCTGCTGAATTAACTTGAGAATAGATTTATTTTTCCTTTGTTTTTTATCTCTTGCTCTCTGTTCCACAGCATGGCACATGGGTCCTATGATGTATCATATGTTCTCACCTTGTGTCATCAAGAAAAGTGAGGGGTCACTATGAAAGGCACCTGACAATCAGCTGTTTTTATTGGCAGTGTGTAGACAGCTTTGTTTGGACTAGTAAGCCTACTCTCCTTTTAAACCCTATTACTTCTATGGAAAAATTGCTTTCAGAAGAGGATTGGATGACTAGTTCAGGCATGGCTATCAATAGCACTGTCATATAGTGTTAGTTGAAAATAAATCCTTCCTAAGGAAATATATTGCATCAGTAGCACTGCTGAACTTGTGAGACAATACTTCATCAGCAAAGTAACATAAAGTCCTTTGCAAGTAAATTAAATCACGTTCCAATGAACAAGCCAAAACCATCCATATATCAGAATAAAAATGAATAGGGGAAAAAAAATGGAAATATATCTCATCTAAATGCACTAAGGAGAAGAAAATGCTTTGATCCTAGAGAAAGAGCCAAAGAGAACATGAGCCTGTCTTACCTTAAGAGATAAATATAAACTAGCTTACTATTTTAGGCACTTAATACGAATGTTCTACAGGAAAACTGAATTAGCACACTCTTTAACTTATTGAATTCTGTTTCTAAGTTTCTGATTCAAAAATGTAAGACAAAGACACACTTAATCCCTGAATATAGTATAGTCTAGATGGAAAAATAGTGCAACATGAAGGTAGCCCTCTTCAGCCTCTTCAGTCCCATCCCTTTTTTACTCAGCTAAAGCTCTAAAGAGAAAAAAAAGTTTAAAAAATCAATATTATTCATTCAAATAAAACAATAAGAACAAGGGAAAGAATGATTATGTAGTCTTGTGTCTATGCACTGAGAGATTTGGGACTTGTATCATCTCCTGGGAATGGAAAATAGTACTGCTTTACCAACAACATTGAAAGCACTGAAATCAGCTCTTTACCAGATAAGTGAAATCCTTTTGCTTTGAATGCCTAGAAATACTCAGAATGATAGCACAGGCTATTGCAATGGCTTTGCAACATAGTAGCAATTATTCACTAGCATGTTCATATTCAGGTAAAACCCTGTGAATTCTATATATCTAAGACAATTCAAATACCTAAAACTCTCAATTGGGGTTCAATTTCTGTCCTAACTTCTGTTCTTTTCTAAAGCAATTGAAGTGTTCTAACAATTTCCTACATTTTCTTTACCATACTGTATGCACTTTTCTTACCACTGGTCATTTTTTTCATTTCCCTATTGGTTATGAAAAAAAAAAAAAGAACAGAATAATACCTCTTACTATATTTATTACTAGGTGGCATGCAAAATCTCTGTGCCAAAGAAATTTATCTCTAAACACTTTAATTTTCTCTCTATTACTCAAAATCATTCAATTTCACCCATTGTTTCTTGCATAGTTCCAAACTTTGTTCTGCTGAAATTCATTGTCCTTAGGTCTGACTTCAGTACTAAAGACTTCAGTACTAGATATAAAGACTTCAGTACAAGATATAAACTAAAAGAGATTGCATTACAACCTTCATGGTAACCTTCTCTCCCTATACTGTGGAGCGGTAGTGTACTCATATTTACAGAACTACTGATATTTGTTTCTTCACATAGTATGTCACAGCTTATACTTAGGAATATTCCAATATTTACTCTTATTATACATTTAATCCTATCATTATGCCTTTTTAAAAAAAAAAAAAAATTTCTTTTCTCATGGGTAATAGGAAATTACTTGTATTTTATTTAACTTATAATTCAAAGATGGTAGTCAATGTTTCTGATGTCTGTAGACCTTCAATCCTTTTTACATATGCAGAGGGAAACTCACATAAGTGACAGATAATTTTAATTGCGTCAGAATTATATATTAGGTTTATAAATTACCAATTCTTTCTTCCAGCATTAACACAAATTAACATCTTACAATGCCTTGAATGTTTAAAATGTGTATAACTTCCTAAAGTTCTCTACCAGAGACTAAATTTCATTATTAAAATTTCAGCTTTATTTCATTTGTCCTTCAAGAATTTTTCAGAACATCTCAAATTATGTGTGCAAAT
Source organism: Corvus hawaiiensis (assembly GCF_020740725.1). Lineage (NCBI taxonomy): Eukaryota > Metazoa > Chordata > Aves > Passeriformes > Corvidae > Corvus > Corvus hawaiiensis. Next base: position 43,846,724 of record NC_063215.1, on the reverse strand, counting down.
AGATGAAATAAAAAGATGATTTGTTTTCATCTGAAAGACAGTATTTGCAGGTATTTTAAGGAGTTCTGTAAACCTTCTGTAATGTAACTTTATTAGTAAAGGGAGACCTATGTAAATAGACTTCCCTTTCCCCTTATCTCCTGCTAGATCTCACTTCTATTTCTCCTCTAACCAGAGAGCAGACACAGATGAGAACTGATGTCACAGACTGTCCATAGATGGGGATTCTCCCACCTGCATCACTAGAAGGCTCACAGAGCTCCTACAGCCCTGGGAAATATTTCTGCATAACAGGATTTCCTTAGTTATTCTTTTACCAGAAGACAAGAGCTAGAGTTATTGCAGAAAGAGAGCCTTTCTCTGGCTAGCTGATACCTCAGGGACACAGTGGCTTTGGGAGGGATACAATCTATTGGGGGACAGGTTGTGTGACCACCAACTGAACCAAAGTAGGAGCATCTATAGCACTTGGCAGGGATTTTTAGTATAGGTCAACATGGTTAGCCACACAGGCAAAGTAATTACTAGGAAAGCCATTAAAAGACCACCTTTAACTCTGTTTGATGCATTTCATTAAAACAAACCAAAAAACCCAAAACAACAACAAAAAAAGCCCACACCAATCCATAAAAATATTTGTTGTTTAGTATGCCCTTAATGAGAGCAGCTGTATTTCATTGCAGAGCTGACACTGTCTTTCTACAGTCTTTCTATGGCTATCTAACCAATAGACAGTTATTCTGTGTCTTGTTCCTCTTAAAGCAAGAGTTAAAATATATCCTTTATCTTCCTCTGCTGCCTCATTGAGGTTTACAGGGACTGAAGTAAAATGCAACAGTTCTAACTGGATAATAGGATTCAGTGTTTGACCCTCAGAAAGAAAATATGCAGCTCCAAAGAACCAAATGTTCTTATTCACTCTTTGCTGCAGATAACAACAATTTTCACTGTTTCTTTCAACATATCGAATCCTCAAATATTAACATGTTTTAGTTACCTTGCTGCATTTATATGATGAAAAAGAGCATGGAAAGTCAGAACAATCACTAGGTTAGTGCTGTATACCTGTACAACAAAGCTACAGAAGCCCAATCAGGAAAAGGGGAGGATGTGTGTTATGGTACAGTTGCTGTCAGCAGTCTGTAAACATCAGAATGTGTTACTCATCCTCACAGGGGATACATCTCAGAACAGTCCAAATTGCCACACGTGTGTTAAATGCAGTTCAGACAGTTTGTCTTCTTTTGTTTTCTCACATTTTCTTTATTTCAAAGCGAAGGGAAATTGGAGCAAAAAGGGTATCACACTGTGTGTCACGTTCTCACTGTTTCTTGTTTAAATCATTGCAGCTTTAAACCTGTAATTAACAAGGCTGAAGTTTTACAGCTTCATGAGTTCAGTGGGCTCTGTATGTCATGTAAAGTCTGGCTCATGGTATCAAGCAAAAAAAACCTTCCAAGACTGCAGCTGCCTTGTGGCACCCTCCACCTTATTTTGTGTGTATGTCTGTCCAATTTTTTTAACTATCCAAGAGTAACCACCAGCTGTGTCATCTCTTCCCTTACTTTCCTGATGATCTGGAACTTTGTTAGCAAATAACCTTCACAGAAGGGAGCCTTTAAACAGTACCTCCACAAACAAAGTCGCAAGAGTAGGTTGTGCTGTTTTTGTGGTAGTTTTCTCAGCTTGCCTCTGTTAACAGTGAAAGATAATAACATGTTTTTGTGTAGCTGCCTAAAAGACTGTTCCCTGTGTTATGGTAATTGTTTTTGTGAAGTCCACAAAAGGCATAATTGAATGTAAATGGAATAGCTAGAAGATGACTCCTGCAAATACCTGTGGTCTAAAAACATGTGCATTTATATGCCGCACACAAAAGTAAATAAAACCTTTTAGCAAACAGGTGTCTTGCTCTAACTGTTTAATTATTCTTCCAATGATACTTTTATATACACTGGAATACACACTGGAGTTCTGAGATAGAAAAAAATAGCAAGTTCTGTCATATCTTCCTTGTCTAAAGCTCTGGTGACAATGATAGGCAAGGAAAATGGAGGGGGAGGATGCAGTAAAGGAAAATGTCATGTCTGTTAAATATTCTTTAAAATACCTAGCAGAGGGTTGAGTCTGTAAACAACATAAATATTTAATCCTAAAACTCTTTATATCATTGTTGCCAATTTAGTTTTCAATTTACAGCTTCACTAGCATAGTTTATATTTAGGTTTGCTGCAGTGTTGACAGGGTTTTCAGAGTCTATAGGATATCTTTAAATCTCTAATAATCTCAGATGCTCACAAAGCCTGTATTCCCTCTTATTTCCCTGTTAAATTGCTTGTAGGTTGATTCAGTGCTGTAACCATGATTTTTATATCAGACTCTGTAAACCCAGCTTCTCAGGCTCTTCTATTCTAAGAGGCGTCCCTTTGTCACCTACCCGTCTCATCCTTTTTATGAACCTCAGCTAACAAATTCCAAGTAGACTAAAAGATTGGCAAAGTTGAGCCATTTTTTATCTCTCACTTAGATAAAAGAATATTTAGGACTAGTAAAATGGGGGTTTGGCTCCATCTTTAAATATGAACACAACTGTGCCATATTTATTCTGCTTCTGTGAAGATACATTTGTCAGGGTGATGATTATGGTAATACTGTTACTGTGCTGTCTTGGATGAACAAGAGGCCAAATCCCTTAGGAGAGCAAAGAACACGATTTATTCTACTTTTACATTCTTCAAAGATGCAAAGAGAACAAGTGAATGGAGGAACACAAGACTTCTGTGTGCTGGTTACAGTAGTTGGCTTGCAGAGGCAGCAATAAACCACTCTATATAAAGAGTGAGATAATTCTCACCAGTCTGGGAAAAAGGCAGGATTATGGCCAGTCATCCATGTGTTCATGGAATACATCCACTGCTATACAGTGTTTGTTCTGGAAAGTTAAAAAACAACATAAGGTGAATGTCTCTTTTCTCTTTCCTTTTTTTTTTGTCTGTTTTCTTATGGATTTGGATGCTGAATTTCCTAATGCTAAAAAAAAAAATGTTCTTCACCGAAATTTTGCCACAGTTATCATCTCACTGCACTACAGTGCACCATCATTCCCCCAAAAAAGGCATCTGTTCTGCAGCTTCAGTGCCACAATTTCATTAGCCTTTTCCTGTCTTGTTGGAATCTTCACAGAAGAAAACTGTCTTCTCAGAACAAGCATTATAAACAAAATTACCAGCCCCTTCTTTCTAAAAGGAATATTCTAGATATATTTCAGAGCGCTAAAATGTCAATGACAAGGTAAACCTTGAATGATTTATACTTACAAAATTTCAAGAGTATAATGCAAAATATTGTCTTCATAACACTATATTAATTATGTTGTTAAAAGCTAAGAAAAAAACAAAAGTAATGTTTGGTCTTAAGGCTCATCCTTAGGATTGCCTACAGTTCAAACAACAGATGGTTAAAAATGGGGCTGAGAATATTTGAATAAATAATCTGTTAAAAATCACCTTCCTAATCTTTGCTGCTTTATATTTGGGGAATGAAGGTTAAGAACAGGTTTTTAAGTGCTGTTAATATCATTAAAGTCAGAGCTTAAATTCTTTCAGCATGTTTTCCTGTGGTAATTCTCTCACAAAGAGCAGTGTTATCCACTACAAGCTAAACCAGAACTCCCCATGTTGCAATCCTATGTCCAACATCAGCTTCCTCTGCTGTTTATCACTTCAGTACACATCTAAAAGTTTTCTCAGGATCACTGATTAAGAGGACCCCATGTTCAGCATCTGAAGGTCTTATAAGAGAGTCCATTATATCTGTTCCTACCTTGCTGAGCAAAATGAAAATATAAAGCTATACCTAATGTGTAAGTTAGACTTCTCTAAAACTACCAGATGCAGTTCAGTGCTTTGATTGCCCCACCACTAAAATGGGCAGAGTTTTAGAGAGTAAGTACAAAAATAGCATGAAGCCAGCCTTATTCACTAATGAGCCTTTGATCATGTAATAAGCCCTCCTGCAGGAAATCCCTTGATGGCATGTTTTCTCACTTATTACCTTCCCCAGACAATACTTACACAGAATTGATCTAACAGAAGACAAAGACAGACTATTAGACACTGATTCTAGTTTTCATTTTCTACCTCCTACTCTGCACAACAGCTACACAAATCTCTCTTCACAGTCCGAAATAAATGTTCCGTGAATGTAATGTTCTTCACAGTAGAGGAAGCACAAGCAGCCCAGGCTAAAGAGGAAAAGCTACAAATGGCACAATGCAGCCTGCAAATAGACATCAATACAGACAGACTGATACACCATAGAGAATTATACAGTTCTCCTGTGCTAACCAACTTTTTTCTTAAGGAAAACCAAACAAAACCAAACACTACCCAAAAACAAAAACACCCCCACAAAAAAAAAGCAAAAAGGCAGGGGAAGGAAAAAAAAAAGAAATCAAAGTAAAAGAAAATGATAAAAAAAAAAAAGTAAGAAAATAAGAAAGAGGAAAAGAAGATTGGTGGGGAAGGCCTCAAAGTTGGTTTCCATCCTATGATGAAACTTTGGTGTAAAGTGAATTAGCATCAAGATTTTTGAAGTGGAATAGTATGTGGTTGATCACACCATCAGACAGATTTGGGTGGAGTGAACACAATTTTGGTCAGCGTCTGACACATCTGAAATGTCAGGAGAATTGGTTTGGCTAATTATGTGTTTCCTTGAGATTTATTCTTATCATTATTGGTTTCATTATTTCTGTACACAGAAGCTGAACTACAGTAACAGATTAACACTCCCACTTTCTCATAAGGACATCTGCAAAATGATTTTCACTTTATGTTTCTGTTGCAGAAGTTGTCACTATTTTGTCTCCTTTTTTTACATAAATGAGACAAAATTATTTCTTTCTGTCTGGAAACTGAATTAATATTATGTGTTTTAGTATTGTTATGCATTAGCTCGGATGTAGGTTCTGAAATGCTAAGACTATCCATGTTAGCATCCAAAAGTGGTCCTCAAGCTGGGAGAATAGTAGGGAAAACAATTTAAACTCAAGAGAGGCATCTGGTCTGTACTGAACAAAAGTAAGTAATGCTGCATTTCTGTCCCAGAGAGTGTCTGAATATCAGAATCTGAAGATAACAAAAAATAAAGGATATGGAATAAAAGTAAGCTTTCCACAGCTCATATTTCTCTTCTAAAGTGATAAAGTAAGAAAATAAATACCAGGGTAAAAGAGAGATAAAACCACAACAATAAAAAATAAAACAAGATCTGAAAAAAATGCACCTCCAAGTCATTTAACAGCATACTTTTCTGGGCACTGACATTCTTGTTTCTTCTCCCAATGACTGTTCATAATTTGTACTTGTAGATATCCATATTTCACTACGCAAAGTGTGAATTAAGTTACTAAGAAATAAACACTGCTTTGGAAAATAGCATTACATTTGAGGTGTTTCAGAGAAGGAAAATTCTGATTCAAAACATTCCAAAGTGGTGATGCTTTCAGTGTTGGTCCTTTTTTTGTCTCAAAATCAAGTATGATGGGTTTCTCCATTTTATGTTGCAGTCTTCTCAGTCCATTTGCAGTGCTCCAGCTGCAAAAAAGTCAGAGGGAGAGCTGAGTCCTCTCACTGACTGGAGCTGGAAACTAGGACTTGGTTGGCTTGAGCACCTGATACCCATCCAGCAGGGGAAGTGTGCAGAGCAACACTGGGTCCTCGCTAGCAGGGATGCTGGGGGCCACACCTGCTGCAGAACTGCCCTTCTCAAAACATCTAAAACCCATAAGAGGATTGGCAGCATCCAAGTTGGACAGGCACCTCAGCTTGTAATGACAAGGTCAGGCCTCCTGTTACTGAAGTTGCACTAGAACAGACACAAGCCAACATCGCTTTCCAATTCCCTTCAAGTACTGAAATGTGCTACTGAGCTATTTCTCTCTCAGCTTGTGGGGGAAACATGATTCTTTCTTAAGGGAACACTAGATGGCTATAATTGCCTTCAGTTAGTTTAGGAGAGATTCTTCTCATCATATGGTCTAAATAAACAAATAAATAAATAAATAAATAAATGATGGCTCAAAGACATTTATAGACTAGAAAACAGAGAGAGAAAAGAAAGAAAATAATCTATCCTTCTGGCAGCAGCCTGGATTTATGCTGCATTCAAATGGTCATGAGACTGCAAGTATGGACCTTCATCTAATTTTAGGCAACTCATTTTCCATTCTGTCATTTATGCCATTCTGTAAACTGGAAAGCAATACTCTTTGAGTTCTTTATGAGGATGTAAGTATTAATGCCTGTTAGGAAATCAAACACTGTAATGAAGATCCCTACTGGATACATATACTAAATAGAATCATTACAAATAAAGTTAAACTAAAAATTTTGTTTACAGTCATTGAGGTACACAAAGAAAATATCTGTGTCTCCAACAGATGGGGATAAAAATATATGAGTAAATTTAACCACAAGCTGTTTTAACAGTCTCCAAGATGAAAAAAGAAAGGACATTGGATACATCTTTGAGAAATTTTAAAATACCCTTAATTTTAAGCAATTATTTCAGAATTACAACAAAAATTATCTATAATTTAGTTATCTGAAAATCTTTACAGAAACTGACACACTGCTAAGATTTCATAATTAAGCTAGCAGACAAAAATGGAGTCAATTGTAACTATGAATCATCTAGTTTATTGAAAAGAAATTTAGAGCATTAAATGATGAAATCTCTTATCAGTCATTTGCTGGGTATCTGTCAGGTTTAAAGAGAGCCTGAAACAAGTTTAGAAATAGGATTCAAGATTACTAATGAGAAGCAAAAAAAAGCTTCACTCGAGAATAGGCAATCTTATCTTGCTTTTTTATACACAGAATTTTAAAGAATACCTCAATGTTGACTCTTCAATGGATTAATTAATGTTTTCATTTTCATGCCATATTTAAAATTTTAAGGTCCATTGCCTAATATGTTTCAAAATAAATAACTTAGGCTACATTTGCTTATTCTATTTATCTTGACAAAACCATTTGTTGCTTTAAAAAGAGGCAGCAAAATTTTTACATTGATGTGACTAGGAGGCCAAGAAAGTAAGCTTCATGTATCATTCGGTGGGTCGATATATGGAGTTCATGAAAAAACCCCACCATATCACATATAAGTAAGCCTTGAGGAACACTGGCAAGTGTGGACTAATATATATCAATTCCCATATTTTACCAGTCCAAATATTCTGTAACATTCCCATTAATTTCATTATACTGGGCAGGATTTTAGGTAAGTGGCACAATTATAGCACACTCACTTACTTTCATAATGAGTTGCTATGAAAATGTCTGACAACGGACAGCATCCATGTTAAAAACTAATCTGTACCACCAATGGGGTGAAAAACACAGGACTCAGGATCAGTTATGTAGTTCTCATAACCTTTTCTTGACAAGTGAGATACATAAACTTGGATAAATTCAAAGATCTGCCAAATTTAGAACCTTCAAGCAAAGTTCACACTGTTCAGTTTTTAGTGTCAAAGATGTCAATATTAATTATAATGCGTTAAGATCTTGACATCCTAACAAACAAATGAAAAATTGGGTCATTCAATTCTATTCTAGAACAATAGTCCTTTAGTTCTTCTAGTATATATTAATACATGGATAGCTTGTTACAAAGACAGTACTTCATTGTACTTCATTTAAAATATAATGGCATCTTGCAGTATTTTTTCAAAGTCACAATTTAGGAATAGTTTTTTGATTTATAAAACTAGTTTTTCCAGCTTCTAGGGAAATCCTGGTGGGCCCACAGGCTAAGTGTGTAGAGAAACTGAAGTCCTAGAATCTCCATAGTCTTATCACATTAATTTTGTTCTATAATTAGAAAAAGACATGAGATGTATTGTTGATCCACAGCATGGTGTAACTTGGTCTTGTCAAAATGATGCTAGTGGTACAGATTTTTTACACTGTAGATAGTCCAAACACATTAAGAAGAGTTGAACAACTTCCTTCCTGGAAGTGGGTCCTTAGCCCAAGTTAATGTGATTTCATCACATAAACATCTTGAACCAGAATATCTTGGAGGCCAGATGGATACCAATCTGAGAAACAACTTAAATTTTTTGTTCTTCTTCTGTAACATATTGTTTGCATTTTGAGAGCATTATCTTTTTTTGCAGTCACTTTACATGAACACAAAGGTTAAAACCAAAGCAAACCAGCCAAACAAATCCAGTTACCAGGACAAAAACTGAAAGGTAGAGAAAATTTAATGAATTTACAAGAAAAATGAAGCTGTTATCATGAAACTCAGTCTGCTAATATGACCTCTCACAGGTTCACAAGTAGAATCTGAGTTGGTTCACAGTTTTGTAGAAACTAAAATGATCCCTAGCTTTGTAAGCAATTTCTGGTATATGATGTTAGAGTAGTTATCACTATAATGTGAATCCACGTAAAACTGAATTAAAGAAAAGGGAAAAGAAAATAAGTCTAGAAATCAGAATACCTATCACCAGAAAAGAATATTTGAGGTGAAATGTGAACAACCGACAGTATCGATAGCCTGGTTATAATTGGGTTCCTTTGATTTTAAGGGCCACATTTTGTCTCCCTCAGGCTAGATTCTGGCCAAAGATCATCTGTCTGTTAGAACTCTGTACTGACCCTAAAATATATAAACAGAAGCAAGAGTCCGGAGCAAATAGTTAGTGATAGATTTGAGTTTAAGATAAAAGCTAAAATTGAAAAGCCTGAAAAAGTTTACCAAATAGAGATAAATATTTGGCTGTACTGCAGACATGTTTCTTGGACACTTTCTTCTGAATCTAGGACTGATTGTACTACTAACAATGGTAATTATTTAATCTTCTGGAAATTTGAAAGCAATACACGTGCTTCTGCAGTTACCAAGTTGAGATGAGTCTGTGATTTAAAATCCTGCTATCTGAAAACTTACTAAGTATATTACAGTATTATAGTCTAGAAATAACTGCTCAGTCTTACAAACCTTGAACACAAATAGGTTTTGTTTCTTTATATTTGTTTGTTTCTTTCTTTTTTTGTCTTTCTTCTTTTTTTTCATCGTTAGGCAAATTTGCTTCAAAACTTTCAGAGAGCAAGATGAAAACATGCCAATTAATAAGTTATGCTGAAAATATCTCTTCATTTTGAAGCAACTGTACTGTCTGAAATGTTTCAAAATAGAACAACAGAAGCTGCTTTCAGTCACCTTTCTGCTCACTCTAAGATAGTGACTGTTGTCCATCACATATGCAGAAATGAAATTTTTTACAGCTCATCAGGCAACTCACTAAAAATTGGAGTCCAGTTGGAGAAATGTTTAGTCATGGTCCGCTTGGCAATGTTCAGAAATACTCAGAAAAAATAACAATAATATTCAGAAAATAACAATAAATATGAAAAATCCCTTTATTTTTTATTATTCTCTAAACAGAGAGAATTTTTTTTAATATTATTGGATGAGAGTGCCAAGAGAATGAAGATGAAATTATACTGCAAATGAAGATGAAGGGATATTTATAGCCTGATGTATAGTACAAAATTTGTCTTGCATGTTGCAAATTTCAGGCAGATTATGTTTTCAGATGACTGGAAGAAGCTTCCTGTTCTCACAGTCTTCAAGTCCTCATGGGGCCTTGAAGAACCGTGGTACCTGCTGAAGAGACAACAAATCAAGGCACAACCAGCCCAGGAGATTTTCACAGTGGTTTGACAATAATTTCCTGACAGGGGTGTTGGAAGAGACAAGAGAGGCTTTGTCTGCTTGATCTCATGCTTACAAACATGGAAGAATCAGGGTGAGAGACAGTATTGGCTGCAGGTGATCAATTTCAGGATTCTGAAGGAAGAGGGTCAAGACAAGTTGAATCATAACCCTAGATTGCCGAAAAACAGAATTTGGCCTTTGGCATTCCAAGACCTGCTTGAAAGAATCCTAAGAAAAGCAGTCATGGAATGCAGTCACAGTTTTACAAATGCCAAAATCCATCTGGACTGAATCCAGCAATCATTGTAAAGGAAACAAAAAGGGTTTCTACAGATATATCAGCAGGAGAAAGAAGACTAGGGAAATCATGGGATGGTTGCAGGAGTGGGGGTGGAGAACTGATGAAGGACATGGAGAAGGCCAAGTACTCAGAATCTTCTTCAATTTAGGTCTTTTTGGGAAAGCCCACAGAAGAGTGAGGTTCCTGAGATCTGTGCAAAAGTCTGGAGAAAAGAAGACTTACCCTTGGTGGAAAAGGATCATGTTAGAGAACATTTAAACAAACTGGGCATATATAAGTCGATGAGAATTGAGGAGATGCACCTGCAAAGTATGGGGGAGCTGACTGATATCATTGTGAGGTCATTCTTGATAGTCTTTGAAAGCTTATGTTGATTGGCAGAGATACCTGAGGTTTGGAAGAAAGCCAGTGTGACTCCCTTCATGAAGGGCAATAAGGAGGATGTGGAAAACTGCACGTTTGTTAGCCTCATCTCCCTCTCTGTGAAGATGATGGAGATCATCATTCTGGAAATTGTTTGCAAGCACTGAGGTCTAGGAAGTGCCTGATAAGAGTCAGCATGTATCTGCAGAGAGGAAATAATCTTTGGCCAACATAATAGCCTTTTATAATGAGAAGACTAGCTTTGTGGAAGAGGGAAGAACAGTGGATGTTGTTTATTTTTACTTTAGCAAGGTTCTTAGCGTTATCCCCCATAAAAACCTCACCAACAGACTTTGGATATATGAACTAGATCAGTGGAAAAGAAGGTAAATTGAAAACTCACCTGTCAGGTAAAAGGACTGTAATCAGTGCCAGCAAGTCCAGACATAGGCCAGTAACTGGAGATATATCCAAAGGGTCTCATATTGCTTAATAACTTCATTAATTATGTATATGATAGAACAGTGTGCATCCTCAGCAAGTTATCAACATTGCATTAAGGAGCTGTGTTTGATAAAGTAGAAGATTGTGCTGCCATTCAGAAGGACTTCAACAACAGGAAGGGGCCAACAGGAAGGACATGAAGCTAAACAAAGAGAAATGACAAGTCCTGCACCTGGGGAAGAATAAGTCCATGTACCAGCCGAGGCTGGGAGCCAACCAAGTAGAAAGCAGCTTTACAGAGAAGGTAGTGGGGGTCCTGGTAGACAGCAAACTGAGCTTGAGCCAGCAGTGTGTCCCTTCAGCTAAGAAAAGCAACTTAGCCTTGATTGCATTAGGAAGAACGTTCCCAAGAGTTCAGGGATTGTAATCTTTCCTCTTCTGGCGAAACACATCTGGAGTGCTGGGTCCAATTGTGCTCTCCACAGTATGAGAGAGACAGGGACTTAACAGAATAGGGCCCCTAGCGACTGGCCACAAAGACGATTAAGGGTTTGAGCATCTGTCATACAGGGAGAGGCTGAGATACCTGGGACCACTCAGCTGGAGAAGAGAAAGTTCAGCACAATCTGACAGGGGGAAAATGAATCCAGATTCTTAGTGGTGGCCAGTGAGGGGATAAGAGGCTGTCAGTACAAAATGAAATGCAATAAAGTACCTTTAAATGTGAGCAAAAGAAAATATTCCTCACTGTAAGCATAATTGTACACTGGAAAGAGAGGGGCTGGAGAGTCTCCATCCCTGGACAAATTTCTCTAGTTAACCTTTCTTTGTACAGAGACATTGTACTCAAGAGTCTCCAGAAGGCCCTTCCACCCAAAGACATTGGACTCAGCAATTCAAAACCTCCATGATTCTGTGATATGATTCTTCTATGATAAGCCCACAGGCCAGCTGTACTTATGCTAAATTAGCGTTTTCAACATAGCTGCTAATACATAAAATTGTTTAGTAGGTGTACATATCAGAAATTTCTGTTGATCTACCTCAGCCTAAATGTCCCAGCCAGTCCGTGTAAAGAAAAGATAAAAGAAAATGATAATGGTTACCACTCTGTTAGGCTGCTTTTCATTTCCTGGGCCAGCAGTCTACTTGTGGGGAAACTGTCATAAGACAATCTTTGGCATAAGTCCATCATAAATTGAACCTGTACCTTCAAAACCAAATCACTACAGATTTGGTCTGTGGTGGACAGTGCTGCCCAAGGAACACTGACTACAGATCCTTTACCAATTTTCAATGTTTTCATACAATTTTTTCAGGTGAATTTAATGTAATATATCCTATTTCCACCAAGAAAAAACTCCTACAGTCATGGCAAAGAGGAAACACTAGGATTTTGCTATTATTTTCAGCTTGGACTAGACTTCCTAAGTATCTGGAAAAACAATATGTTGTGTGATGAGGAAAAAAAGGTTTGTCTTGGCTCTGAGAACCCTTGAAAGACAGATCCATGTATAATTGCCAGTATATACTTCAACATTCAGAAGAACTAAGTTCAGTGATACAGAATTCCTTGAAGAAGAAAGAGATAAAAGAGAAAGCTGAAAAGTTTGTCCTCAAGGCCAGTTGCATTGTTTCCTTTCATTTATAGCTAGCATTTTTCTTGAATTCCCAAAATTTTTCATTCCAGCAGTCATAGAAGGATAGTGGTCTTGAATAGAAGCAAAAGGGAGTCTTTCTTTAATTTTGTTTAGAATTATATTTTGTAGAAAATCTCTAATTATATACATAAAATAATTACTAAAACAGGATTGCTATAGATTTCAGCAATGAGAGGTTTGTTGCTCTAAGTGGGAAGATAAGACGAAGGAAGGAAAAGTTCCTGGTGTTCAGCTTAACAAATCTCTTAATCATAACTTTTGGAAACTTCAACCAATCAAAAAATCTTTTTACAAATCTCATCCTGTATATCTGTGTTAATCTACTTATTTTTTTTTTAAATTTCTAATTTAGACAGTTTAATATTTAAACCTTTATAGAAGATATGTGAACATGATATTCTATTCCTATACCCCAACTATGTAGGGAAAATTCCAGTAAGATGAGTCAGTGTGATATCTCCTTTGGGTTGGTTTTATTGTTTTTATTTTTTGATTATTCTATTGCTGCAGTGATTAGGATTTCAGGCAATGAGCTAAAACAATATATTACTAGACTGGTAGTCAATCAGATCACTATCACTTCAAACATCATTTAAGAAGATCTACATTTTTTATTATTTATATAGCTCCATAGTTCATGGTGCTACATAGAACAAATCAAAGACAGATTCCCTGCCCCCTAAGAGCTTACAGTCTAGGCAAGTACAAGAACAACAAGAGAAGATAACACAGGAAGGGGACAGAGAGGGGTAGTAAATGAAAAGAAAGACAATTAGATTACAGTCACATGAAAAGCTAATGTTTTTATCTTGGTGGATACAAACTGGGGAGATGAGGTGTTTGAGTAACTTTATTTTAAATTAGAACTATATTTAAAGGAAAGCCAGAAGAAAAGGGCTTTGAAAACAAATTTCATAGTGTCAGAGGTGCTTGTAGGAAGGCAGAGAGGCAAGACTGGAAGGGAACAGGACACTAGCATGTTTGAGGTTGGAAAGCAGTGATCTTCTAAGTCAGACAAGCCAACCTCAGCGACCCTTGGTTTTCCTATACATCCTTGAAATTCTGACAAAAACAATCCCTTCTGTACACCTATTTTTGCCTTAAATATTATGTCAGTACATATTTGGGGCTATATTGGATAAAATCTTGATTCCTCTTAAGTAGAAGTCTTGACACTTCTTTCAAAGTAGTATTTCAGTCATCATTATTTGTGTTTATCAATGTATTTGGAGACTAAGTGAAGCTCTGTCTGAAGTACTTCAAATATTTTTCTAATATCCTTAATATAAAAACAATAAAAAATTATTTTATAGCATTATCTTTTACCTCTTACTATGATACTACCTCTGCTCATGATCCCTTTTCCCTGAAAATATTTTTATTTTGTAGAATATTAGGGCATTTCTCCTATTTGCGGCTTTGGATTTTGGCACAACATTTTTTCCCCCTCATAAATTATGTTTTTTCAATTCTGAAATATTAACTAGCTAGTGTATTAGGACTAAACTGTGTTATTTTGGGGGTTATGAACACTTTATGCATGAAATCAGAAAGGATTAACGCAGAGACTCAATTAATAATAAAACGAAAGAAAAGGTTATTTCAAATCTATATTGAATTCTTCAACTGAAAATTGAGACAGAAATTTCAGAAAGAAATATCACATATATAATCTGCCAGATACTCCCTGTATATGTCTGTACTTTTGTTTATATAAAAGGAGAATACCATTAAAAAAGCCTCCTGATGTCTATAATTGGACAAATCTTCATTAACTATAAAGCACCAGAGATCTCTTGACTTCATCAAACTATTTTCCTTATAATTTTCACTACCAGTCCTTCACAAATGGCATTTATCAACAACATAAAAGCAGTTTTGACCTTTTTTTCTAGTTATCTATTGCTATACGACCATGCTGAGGCAACCTGAAGATCTAAATGGTGTGTCTTTTGTGTCTTAAAGATTATAGATGTCTATTCTAATTGAAGCAGACACAGAGAAAAAATAAATTCCTGTTCAATTTCTACCTCCAATTGTCATCCACCAGGCAGCACCATTTCACTTGAGATATAACTGCTTTAAAATTCTTCTCTAGAGTGACATTTGAGGTCAATCTGAGAAGCACCCATCCTCCTGTCCTGAGAAGTGAGCAGGCTAATTAAGCTGTTATATGAAACCACATAAAGAAGTTATATATTGATTCCTTATCTTCGTGGGCCAGATATTTACTTGATTTTTTGCTGGGATGTTCCATCAATTTTAATGACAATATAGAAACTCATACAGCATGAGAATTTGGGAATTTTTCGATAAGCCTTTCAGAGGCTCTTCAAAACAAGGAATTTTTCTTCAGAATTGAGGAAGCAGCGGTGCTTTTTTCACAGCAGTGAAAAGAAAATGAAGTTTTTGAAGAAATTGTAAGAAATTGAGCTTTTTCAAGTACAAAACTATCAGTAGTATTTTCTACTCTTTTGGGGGTCATGTGTTAGTCAATTTTCTGTAAATGTCTTAATACAGAAATAATTACTAATGCACAACAAAGTAACAACATGAGTTAGTGTATGATTGTTGGAAAACGCATTATCCTACTACGAATCTGTGGAGCCATGCATTTCTAGTCTTGATCTTTAACACAAATCTCCAGTTACTTTGCATATCTCCCTCAATAATGGAAGGCTGAAATTCTGACCAAAATCTTAATTAAGCCACAATACCTCTGTGATAGAAGTTTTGTTCCTTGGGGAACTTTGACCCAGTAAAATATTTGGGACATATTCTGCATTCTCTCTTACTTTGGGTCACATAAAGATTGATGAGAATTAGTCTTCTGCATCATGGTGAGAATGAAATCCTGCTTATTTCAACATCCTCAATGGAGAAAAGAACGGTGTGTTTGAATATAATACAGCATTTTATTACATGATTTTACAAATTTTATTGTAAATCATCAATCAAATGCAATAGCCAATTTTATCCATTCCAAGCCATCATAATTAGGAGTTTTCATTGTGTTATATGACAGTTACCCTTTTCCCCTTTGTGTTTTAAAGAATTAACTTAAATATAAATTATGTAAGTATACTCATTTCCAGAAAAATTCCTAAAAGGGTTTTTATCTTCTTTATACTTCAGACAAAGATAACCTGTTCTTTGTTATCACATAAATGGGGATGAAACTCACAAATATAAGAGAATTTGCTTTCTCAGTCCCTGCTCACAATGGAAATGGCCAGCTCAGTCTCTATGAAGATTTATGATAACTGGGTAGTAGACACAAACCTCCCATTTACCCCCAAATTTCATTATATAATTTCTACAGTTTGGATGATATATCTTATATTTCTGTGCCATAAGGATAATGATAAGATTAAATTAAGCCTGAGTAAACAACCACTCTCATTACTTACCAATGACTTATTATCTATGATTATTTCAATGGTTTTTGGGGGGTTTTCCTAATTAGTCAAATTAATTTTTTTCCATGTAAAGACCATCTTCATAATTCTTTGTTTGGTTGACATAACATCCTACATAGTCCATACTATACATTTCTTGTTGAGATACAAATAAATTTACAGCAGACAGAGGTGCAAGATTCAGCAGCGTTAGGGCAGTATTTCAAAATGTTATGTCCAGGAACTCACCACAGACAGGACATATAAATTAACTTTGAAGCAGCTAAGAGCCAAATCCTGCAAATATTATCACAATGTACTGTAATGGCTTCTGTCAGAAATCCCAGCAAACTCTCTTGCCACAAATTTAGTGGCAAGAATCGTCAGGATAGGGCACTAAGCTGAAGCTAAGTACCAGTACTGATACAAAGTACTGCACATATGTTGCTCAAATCACACAGCAAAACCAAATCAACTAAAACTGACATAAATTTAATGCTTTCTTTCCTTTTTTTTTTTTTTTAATTTTGTGTATTGAATTCAAACAGCAAACTGAGTGCATTTTAACTTCTATCACAATGTAGTCAAGAGGTCTGTGTCTTTTACCATTTACACATAATTGTTCATGACAGCATGTTATCAGCTTAGTGGAAACCAGGGGTGTAGCATGGTAAGCAGTGGTGGTAGTGCACCTATTTTTTTATATTATATAACTTGAAAATATGTCTCTTCTAAGATTCCTTTTTCATGATAAAAATAGTTTTCACCAAACGTTGGTGGTGCGCACGCACTACCACTCATGCTTGGCATCACACTCCTGACAGAAACACATGTTCTTATTTTGTTGATAAAAAGTATTACAAAAATTTCCATACAAAAACTATTTTCATAGAAATCTTGCATTTCCACAAATAAACCTGAACATTTTTTTTTTTTTTTGGAAAAAAAAAACTGCTCAAGAATTTTGTTCATTTAGTACTGCGACTGTATTGAAAAATGCAGTCCTCCTTTAAGTTCTTGACATTCACTTCTTTTAGGTGACCCATCCCACTTCCAACATTAGCGAGAATTACACAGGCTCCATTGAGTTCAATTAGTAGCAGGAACAAGTGTTTCAAAACCTATTCAGGCTAAAATGCAAGCCCTCTATGTGTGAAATACACTGCTTCCCACCCCCCTCCCTCTTTTCACAATTATAGAAAAAAAAATTAATCGCTTATATCTAAAAGTTGTAAGATACATTCCTTTGTACTAAGGAAACTTTCATTCATCTAAAAATTGGGTCAAAATTATGGAAATATTTTTGTTCATTTTTTAGATCAACGTTCCAACCCAGTTAAATTTAAGTTACCTTTTTTTGTAATTATTATTTATTTACTTATTTCAGTGTCACAGTCCAAAAAAAAGCAGGTGAACATCCTCGTATTCATTCTTCTATTCATGGGATTCATGTTTCTTCACTTTTAACATTTCTTCCATCCAGGAAGCTCATATTGCTTGGTCCAGATGGTAGTTTCAGTCTACCAGCAGTTACCAACTTTTCTGTGCTGGGAAGTTCAGAAAAACATATGGTTTCTTGTTCCACTACAGTTCTGAGACATTACTTTTACTAGACTCCTTCTGTGGTTTGTATCATCTTGGACATTTATTCTCCCTTTCCTGGCAACCGTTGAACTTCTAAAGGAACCTGTAACTTCTCACTGAGACTGCATTTGAAACCAGCCACAAAACTCACATGGAACATTCATTCATTCAGAATGGTGGAAACCCATGACAAACAGTGTTAACCCTGCATAACTTGGTTGATCCATGATGCTTGTGATTCGAGTCTGGCCATTGCAACTGCTGAGATCACAGAGTCTCTAGTTCATAGACACAGCGGCATGAGGTAACTCATTTTATTTTGCACTTGTTGCATATTTCCACAGGAAACATTCTTGCAAGGTTGTTTGGAAAAAAGACGACAGTTTGTGCTTGGGGTATTTGCCTTCCCAGCTCTATGCCATGGTTTCTTTACCTGGCAACCTTCTGTCGTTAAACGTGTGCATGTTGATAACTTCTTCTGTTTTCACAATAACAGGGGCCTGTGGCTTGTGTTTTAATCGACGCTGACACTTCAGAGACATCCTTAGCTCCTCTACCATGGCACTACAGAAGGACCTCTACAGAAGGAAAGAGAGAAACAAGAAAGAAAAAAAAACAAAACAGCTGTAAGAAATTACTAACTGCAATGCCTAGAAGCAGATTTACTGTACTGGCACAGCCTTGTCAGTCTTTTCTTTGTCTCAGTCTGAAGCTCAAAACAAGCTGTTGTCTTTACAATATGCATCACATAATAATCAAAATTACTTATCGAACTGTGATGACTCAGTGTAAAAATCACCTTGCCTCTACAATTATTTTTATGGCAGGTATGACTGTGGATGCATATGCTACATATAATTATTTCAAGCAGATTTTCTGTCAACAAGTTAGACTTACAGTACAGTATCTGAATGTAATATGTATATTAGGCATTCAGTAAAATCCCCTTAAGCATATTTCAAAATAATAATTGCATTTCTATGTGACTAAAATAAGTATTCTTCAACAAAACATTAAGGTTTAGTATAAGAAGTTTACCTGAATTCATGTTTAAACACTGTTAAAATCCAGATCCATTACTGAAAACTAATATTTACTCTGTTATTTATAATATCTTCCGTACATAAACACTTTCCCCACTAGTGATTATCACTTATGGAGTATGTGTTGGCAAAAAAAACCCCCAAGAATTCAGTTTTGTTGATCTTTATGAAAAGCATATTATTAGAAAAAGTTTATTAAAATTTCCGTCAAATCCTCAAAGCCCTTTTTCCATTTTGCAGTGCAAGCAATTTGAAAAGTAAAGTAAAATCTCCCTATTCCCTCAGTCTCACTGAATTTTCAACTGCTAATAGTGTGCTGAGCAATTAGACTTGTCTCAGTGTGAGAATTGGAGTATGGAATGACATATGGTAGTAAGGAAAAAAAAGTCTCACTTTTGGGCTCTGCATCATAGAGTTTAACTTAAACTTTTTCCAGATAATGGAGAAATGTACAACTAAATAACACATCCCAGAAGCTGAGATGTTAAGCCAAGCCTCTGACAATTGCCCTCACCCAAAATAAATTTGAGGTGTGACCCTTTGCATTTTTCTCTCTTAATAATTAATTTCCATGCCAGGAAGATGATCAGGAAAAAAGGTAAATTAACAAATAAAAAACAAACAAGCAACCTATCAAACAAGAACCAAAAAAGTCAAAGCACCTAGAATTACTATAACTATCTCATGATCATTTTTTTTATTTTGCTTAATTAGTGGTAGTCAATATATAATTGTCTCCTTTACCTTTCAAATAGAAATCCTGCTTTATTTCTGATCTGTTATATCTTCATTGTTCATACAAATCTGAAGCTTGGAGGTTAGATCCAAAAAATATTTAAGCACCTTACCCTACCTAGTTCTTTGGGAATCTAGATTGAATCTGTATTTATAAAAGTCTGCATTCAGCTTCCAACCTCCAGGGCTGAAAGCACTCAGTTTTCCACATTACATTTTACAGCTAGGTCATTTGGCAGTAGTAAAAATTCTGTGAAACACACTGGTGCTTGGCTCAGTCCCGGATCCTATCAGAATTCACATTCCAGTTCTCTACACACGGTTATCAACACAATAGTTATGCTCTGAGAGGACCTAACAAACCAAGTTCCTTAAAAAAATGTGGCAACTGCTAAAGAAGAATATGAGGCAGATATCCTTTTCTTCTGTGCAGCCAGTCATCAGCTGGAGCATTAGAGCTGAACATGACTCACATTTAAGAGTGTCAATATAACAGCATCTTCTACCAGAGAAATTTAAGCTTCAGTGTCTCAGTAAACAGCTATAACCTACAGGTTAAATTAGACCATTCCAAGGTAAATTCACTTGCAGTTGGGGCCTACAATCCTGTTCCACTTGGCACAGTAGCAGTTAATGGAGGCAGAGAGAGAGAAAGGGGGACAGGAAAATGTGTACTGTTCTGTGGATTAGGAAGGAGAGCAGACAGCAGCAGAGGAAGGGCTTTAGTGGTAGTTCTTGTTTCACTGAGGAGTTCAATAGTATTACATAAAATTCTGTTTTGTGCAGAAGACTGCAAACATGATTTTTCTTATTCATGAATTAGAACTGAACATGAATTCATCAGATCCTGAACAAATGCACCCTTCCCTAATCCTTTGCGTGAATCAGGATACAGGAAGGTGGGAAGCGAAGGAAAGGACAGTCTTGCTCTGTCTGTGATACTCTTCCTTTGAAGCATTTCTTTCTCCTGCTGAGTTTGAAATAAAGGAATAATGCCTATTCAACTTACAACAGAAAGGGTTTTAACACCTACAACTAAGAAAATAAGTTGTGAGTCCGAAGGAGAAGGAGGTATAACTCTCTGGTTCAGAGTCAAGTACTTGTCCTTGAGAGGTGAAAGTTTGGCGTTTCTGGCTGAAGTGAGCTCTGCAATGTGCGCTTGGTTGACATCCAAGACAGCTTTCTTTGTGTGAATGAGGTGGCTAAAATTCCTAATTGAATGGTCTGAATTTAATATGTCAGCTCTTAAAGCATAAGGTATCTTTGCTGAGCATTTTGTAGAAAGCAGAAAACTGTACCTCCTTATCCAGCTATACTTTGAAAGAAAATATTCAATTCTCTTAGATTTTCCCTTTTTTCTAATAAAGAGCTGTTGCTTGACATCAAAACTGTCATTATGATTACAAAATTGAAATTAACCCTGAAATATTTTAAACGGACAAGATTAAATTTAGTATTCCCTAGTGCCTTACAGGCTAAATTGCTAAGGCTTGAAGATCTTGGAATTTCTGCTATGTGAGGAACCTAGCATATAACTCAGGAATTTCATAGGGAATCCATTAAGAGGTAAATGGTGCAACTCAGCACTACACCACTTGTAGACATTATATGGCTCTCACCTTTGGAATTAAAGACCTAACTGAAATATTATGATGAACAAAATCTCTCTAAATTTTAAAATGATGCATTAGCACTTAAAACTTTCAAGGTTGTGTGTCTTGTCTTTTTTTTTGCCAAGATGTCTAAGAAGAGTGCCAAATTAGAACGAATACTTTTCAAGAGGCATCAATCCACCAAAACCTTTGCAAAAATCTGCAAAGGGTGTACATTTTTAGGTAATATCAGTAGGAAATTGATTGCAACCAACATTCAAGAAGTAAGGAAATACATGTCAACATTCTGAAATACCCTGAAAATGAGACCTCAAATAACTTGCCAACACAGTTTATCTGAGAATTTTACCTGGCTATAAAAACTCGTTAAAAGAGTAATGTTGAAATGAGTGACAGTCTTAATAAGGCAGATGCTACAACTTTGAGAGAATCATTTTATATAGAATATTCTTCCATTCTATATTTTCAAATTATTTTTAATAAATTGTTTATGGGAACTTTTATTCACATACAGTAATAAAAATGTTGTTTCCAATGAAGAGTATTGTTACACATCTTTTGTTTGTTTGTTTGTTTCAAATTTCACACACTGAAATACTCATGTATTTAAAAAATATTATTTCAAGGCTATGTTAGAGTTCATGACGCAGATCTTTTTTCTTCTTTGGGTTCTCTCTGAGAAATAAAAGGAAGAGTTCTCACACATATTACAAAAGTCATATTCAATAAATTTCAGAAAGGATTACATTATGGTTTACTTTTTAAAATTGAAATCATCAATTTTTTTGTCTAATTTCAATTCCAATCTCTGTAGTCTCCATTTTCTATACAGTTAACTTTGTGTTCTTTCACTGGTAGGATACAATTTTTGGAATAATAAGACATGAAAACAAGAAGCAGCTGTAGAATATTTTTTTGGTGACAGGTAGAAAACATTTTCAGATATGATTTTAGAAAAGATAATCCAATATCTTGATCCTGAATTCAATTGCTAGGGAAAAACAGCAAAATGTTTACAGAACTGAAAGACTACATTTCAAAACTGTTGTCCGTCATGGAATTGAGCACTTTAGTATATATTACAAGACTCTCCACTTAATTCAAAGAAAATAACCTGTTGCTCCCAACTTACCTTCCACACTGCAGGCATGTTACAAGAACATCAGTTATTATCGATTTTTCACTAATCCTTACAAAATCATAAGTTGTCTTCTTAAATGCTACCAGAAAGTAAATGCTGCTTCCAAGTCATCAAGTATAATCAAATGCTAGAATTTAAGGACAGCATACAGCTCTCTAAACCAAGTGCACATAAGTGCATCTGTTTTTTTTGCAACATATCATGATAAAACATTACAAAAAAAGTGTACAAAAGATAATTTTAATCAGAACTGTAGTTCTTAGCTTTCTAACACAAAACAATTATGAAAAAGTTAATCTCCTTAAGATAAATAAAGAAGTAACTGACACATCTGACATTCTTTGCCACAGCTGACATCTCATAAGTCATGAAGAATCAAGATGAGAATTTTGCAAAATGTTACCGCTTCTTACAAGCTGTTTAGACAGCTTATGCATGGCTTTACTGCATGAGAAAAAATATGTATTTTTGCAAGTGTATTAATGTGAAAGGTAGATAATACTTACGCTGCTTTCATTATTTTGCTTTATGGGAATTTAGAAAAGTATTTAGAAATCATAATAGCATTTGTTAGACACAGAATTATGAGACTATCACCATAGATTTTTCTTTTAACAGCCTAAAAAGAGCAACAGGAAGACAGAACAGCATGTCTGCACCCGTCTAAACATTCTGATTTAAGTGGTTAAGAGTCACTGTGTTTTAAATAAAAAAATCTCCAATCACTGGTTTATGTTTTTCCCTTCTTTGATGCAGATAATATAAAGCTGACTCTCAACATTCAAAAGAAATATTTAAGATCTACTGAGAAGTTCATTACTTCTAGTCTTATCTGTCAGACATTATTTGGAAATTTGTTCAATTATCTTAGAGCAGTAACAGCAGTAATCCTGCATTGTCTTATTGTGTTATGGGTCATTTTTCTAGTATCTAGGAGGACATATCAATCAAACTGCTTTTTGTCTTGAAGTTAGCTGAGAATGAATGCGCAGTCCTACCCTGACTCTCCCTCCTAATCAGTTTCTGATTCCTATGCCACTCCTTCAGGGCTTTTAAATATGTATGTGGAAAACCTGTCAGTCTTAAACTCTCTAGACAGAAAAACAAATCCTATCAGAACATTGGCTTAAGATCACAAAGAGATGAACAATTAAAGAAGAGAAAATAACCTCAGAAAAATAAAATCACATATCATGGTAGTTAAAGTACAAGCATTTCGAAGTTGAAGTGTACTTGTAATGATCAGATTTTTAGGTTGTTTAGTTATATACCTATTCTTAAGCATGACTGTAGATCAAAGGTTGCACATATATGTGCATGCTATACATATCTATATATGCATAATATAGTTACATTAAAAATATTTTGCCACTGACTTTTCTGATGCAGTACAGTTTCAATCCATAGCAAGCATAATGCACAAGTACACTTCAGACTAAATCCACACCAATTACCTAAACATATCACCAGTATATTCTCAATTTTAGATTTAGCAATTATTTGGTTTCTTGGTAGAAATAGAATGAGCAACCATTTTAGGTAGTTATTTTCAGACCAAAATAGATGTCACTTGTATGAAACACAAATTTCACTGCCCACTCAAATGAAGACAATAATATCAAGCAAAGTGAAAATTTTAATTCCACAGATCAAGCTTTGCTTTCACCATAGTATCTACAAAGTCACGACCAGTAGAGTAGTTGCAGACGTCTTGATGTAGCATGAGGTGCTTTACCCTGTGACTGAATGCTGGCTGTTTCAAGGACTTTCGTAGCTATTTGATGGGGAGGATCAACAAAAGTCTGATGGGACTGACCCTTCCTATAACAAAACAACACTGAAACAATTTTCCACAGGCTGAAGTGCTTGCTGAGTTTTAGAGTTATGAGATGAACTTGGATGACATACAGGACCTCATTGCAGGCCACTTCTAGTGTTTATTGTGTCTCCCAGTGGGACAATAAAATTCCAGCTTGCCTTAAATAAAGTATCAACTGGTGTCAGAAAAACCCACATAAAACAAACAAACAAACGAACAAAACCCACCAAAAAACAATTCAACCACTCTCCTAACAGAACAAAATGCACTCTGGTGGATGACAGAGACTTCCAGGAAAGCAACACTTGAGTTCATTTAAAGTCTTCTGAAGCTATTTTCCTTGTTTCCATCCTGACAACTACCCTTCTTCCTGTGGTTGGTGGGGAACTTCTATTATAGCAGAAAGCTTTTTCAAAGTGGTTTTGTTTAGCTCTGCCAGCAGCCTTTCTGGCCATTACACTGACCATGATATTTTTCTGACTCACCTGTGGACCTAGGCTGGGGCAGAAGGGATTGCACTTGTGTGGTTCCACTCTTTCCTCTCAGAGAAATCCCAGAGGATGGCATAGGGCAATTGCTCATCAGCCCCGAGGGCTCTCTCTCATGCAGGATTCCACAAGGTTTCATCCTGTCATCTCTCCTTTCAACATGTATATGAGGCCACTGAGGAGATAATGAAATAATTTGGGCTGTGGTGTCATTGACACGCAGATGATACACAGTTCTACTCTACTGTCAGACCAGGATGGTGCAGTCATTTTGAGCTTCCAGTGCCTGGCTGATATAGGGGGGTGATGGCAGTTTAATCCCTGGGAGACAGGTTCTGTGTTGGACAGGTAAAGGCAAGCACTCAGAAGATATCTTCTGTCCTCGTTTGTCAGTTCAACCTCTTCTGGAAGAGGCTGACAGTCTCACATTTCTCCAGGTTTGGGTCTGTGTTTTCAAATGGAAAGAGTGGCAATAAGTGCTATTTGTCATTAGTGTTTCAGTCAGAGGCAATAATTTCCACTGACGTAAACCGTGTCACACCAGTCCAGATCTTCTTCCAGAACATAGTACTGCTGTCTCATGTCCCTGGACAATGGCTACACATGACTCACAGGTGTTTAATAAGGACTGAGAGCAATTAATAGTACCTCAGCCATGCAGCTGCCACTGACAAAATAAATAACAGAATATCTGGCACTGCCTAACTGGTTTAGAACAACATCCATTGCAATGTTAATGGGTCTGTATTTTGCAATCACAGCTGCGCAGGATAATTCTCTGCCTTTCAGCAGAGGTGATCCTGGTTGCACCGAGTCAATCCCCTAAGATCTTGTATTCTCAGCCATGGGATGTGAAAGTTCATTCACTTGTTGAATGATCTTTGATCCTACATCTAAATTCATTCTTATTGTCCAAGGAATGTCAGGTTTGTTGATCACCAGGCATGGTGAAAGGAAATGATGATGATATGTAATTGATGCTTTGTAGTACCAATCTATCTGGATTAAAATGCTTTGTATAGCATAATTTGTAAATAAATAGTTAATTTTACAGAGACATTTTAGAAAATAAATATAATCTTTCTTACCTGAATTCTAAACACCTTTTTTCAAATTTTGCTCAGGTTAAGTGCTCTGTACATTATTCATTGCAAAAATTTATACTATTTTTATAGCTCAGTGTGATAGTATGAACTAAAAAAATTTGCCATGGCCTCAAATCATATTGAACAGAGAGAGACTATTAGTATTAACTTAATGCCAAGGTTTTCTACTGTTTTGGAAACACTATTATAGTCATATTGCAGTGCATAATGTCAAAAGGTTTAGCAGCCATTTCTCTACAATTATATGGTTTCATCTGACATTTTCTCAATCTAAAAGGTAGTTGGAAGTGCTTGTTGTTACTTTGCTGACCTATACAAAAGTCAAAGTAAATAAATCAGCTGAACTAAATTGTATTTGCTACTACACTTAACTACAGTATAGCTGATCAATTCAAAACTGAAAGTATAATGTTCTATATTAAAATATTATATGCTAAAGTAATATTTAGAGGAAGACAATGAAAAATTATTAGAAAGACACAAATGTTCTATGATCTGATTTTTTTCATTAGAATGAAGAAAATATTTTTATCAGAGGAGAAAATAATTATATAATGTGCATGGTTCTTTCTACTGATGAGTGAAAGTGAACTGTATTTGCTATAAAGTAAGCAAAATGCAGGGGTTTCCAAATTTTTTTTATACAACTTCAAATTCTTGTCAAACTTAAAATATTCCATAACTCAGACCTATGATTTAAGCTCTGATCTTTGACTGAATGACTATGGAACTATAGTGAACCTCCTGTACTTGTATACTTATGTACTCGTGTAATGGTCAACTTTACATACACTTCTAAATTTTCTGTTGTTTTTTGAAAGACACAAATTAAGATATTAAAAATACCTCAGAAAAAAGGTCTATTACCATATAGATACTAGTTGAACGGCAATCAAAAATCAAAATAGAGTCTTGGTTTTAGTGTGTTATTGTTTGAAAATTACTTTAAAATGCCACAGTTGGTAACTTGCTTTTTTCCTTTTTTTTTTTTTTTTTTCTTCTGTTAAAGGTGTTTGGAGGTGTAGGCTGTCGATTTGATTTTGGTTTTGGGGAGTTTTGTTTTGATTTGTTGGGTCTTGCAACAGTTCTTCCCTTTAGAAAATATCTTCTAATATCTACTTACATGGTTTCCAAGAGGGCATTTAATTAAAATTAATACCTGAAATTCAGGTAATCTCTACGCTTATGCACAAATTACCCATACAAGTTTGTACACGCTCTTACAGTGTTCAGGGGACTACAGGATGATAGAAGTTCCCAATTTTACAATGGCATATCTGCAGAATGCAGTGTGCTAATGTTGGAAATATGTTTTCTTTCATTACCTGTCCCAGCTGCTGCTTTTCCCAGCCAAAATTAAAATTTCTGAGGTTACTCCATTAAAAAATGTGACACAAGAATACAGACTACATCACTGACTGTAGATTGTATAAAAGCTACTTGGGATATAAATCCCAAAACTTTTACTTCAATTTACCAAGAATGCCCATATTCTTTTGTTTCTTGTAGCCTGAGGAACAGGCTTTTCAACTTTAAAATCTTTTGAACTTGTCTCCCTCTGGAAAGAAATCACTAGGCTGAGATTTACTTTGGTATTGTTCCAAAACTACTATAAATTACTGTCCCAGATTCAAAGGCTTTTGATATTAAACTCTTAGGAATATTTTTGAAATCCAGAAAAACTGACATAACTGCATTTTTTTGAGAAAGTAAAGAAAAATACTTTAGTGAACACTAATTTAATAAAATTTGGAAAAGTAACCCAAACCACCATACCATGAAATATTATGGTAAAACAAGAAGGATCCTAAAACATTTTCGTTTTTTCATGTGAAACTGTTGAAATTTGGTTTTGCACTGTTGGTAAGATAACAATTACAACAATGATTAAAATATTTACTTTCTACACATTCTGCTGACAAAGAAGCATCACAATATTCCAGTAATTATCAACTTCTTCCTGTAAGTCCTACCCATATAGGACAAGCTATATATTGCACTTTGCTCACATCAATTCTAAAAAGAAGCACTGTATGACATAATTAATGAAACTTATCCTAGGACAAATAGATCACAGAAGCACCTTGGAAAAGAACCTCTTATTAACATTTCTACTGACTCCATGTAAACAAATCGAGAACAGTTAAATCATATTTGAGAGAAGAAAAATCAGGATGATGTGTAACTGCATATGGAACAGCGCAACAGCTGTTTCAGCCTATCAGCTCTTGGCCCCTCCTTTCCTCTTGAGAAAGTTGTGGGACCACTGCATTAATAAAGCCAGGTTTGCAGATAACTTCTCCAGCCAATGCCACCCTCTCCAAAGAAACCCTGACCGGGATAGGCACAAGGACAACAATTTACAAGGGTGACAACAAGGAATGATTGATATGTCTGTGGCACTGCCTTCATCAATACTGTGAATTTCATCCTAATGTTTTCAGCAGTGCACGTGTAGTTTCTATCACACAGCTGACACTTACAGTAGTATCTAATTACTGTGTAAAAGTCGTAAGAAAATGGAAATAATCTCAGAGAAAACTTAAAAAAAAACCCCAACACACAAAATCAAAGGAAAGGTCAATAAATTCTCAAACTGAGAATTATCAATATATTATGCTGAATATTAATGGTCTTCAAGGTCAATGTTTTCCCTGGCCTTTATGATAATAATATGAACTAAACAAAACTAAATGCGTGAAATGGACATAGAGCCATAATGCGTTGATGCACATCAATTAAAGAAAAAAAAGAAAAAAAAAAGACATAGTAATTGTTTTAAATGGCTTCTGTTTCTAACCTTGCTTATTCACTGCCCTCTGAGTGCCTGTTAAAATAAGGGAGCAGGTCATTCAGCAGCAAAAGCAATTATAAAATGCAAATGACTGAGCATTTATTGTCAAGATTGGCTAGATAAAAAAGGTCTGATAATAACATGTTTCCAAGTAGATGACATAATTAGATGTTTGTATCATAAACAATGGGAAATAATACGAGCCTTTAGCATTTTTAGAAAGGCTGCAATTATAGGTAAGCATTGTGACATAAATTTTATTAAAAAGTGACAATTAAATTCCCTCTCAGAAATTAGAAGGCACCATCTTGTGGTTGCTCTGCAGGAATGCAGTCAGGACAACCTCTGACCTACCATCTCCTCCTACCCCTTTGCACTGCGCCAACTGGAATGTCAGTATTCTACCATAGACAAGGACAGTGCTCTGTCATTCCCAGCACTTGCTCTGAAGGAAACAATGAGACTATGTACTATGCAAGACTAGAAGAGTTATCTAGTCCAAAATACACTCCAGGTTATCGCATTATCAAAACGTGTGTGAGGTAGAAAATTCAGAATTACTACCAATCATAGCAGAACCACATTTAATTTCTAATAAGTCTAAGATCAAATTGTACCATAACCTAAAGACTCTGCAGCTCATTAAAGCTGCATGAATTTTTGAACCAGTTAAGACCAGAAACTCCTGTTCCTGCTATCCTTACATTACAAAAGCATGGTTTTAGCATTTTGCAGAAAGTATTCTAAATTATTGTAGGCAATTCATTTCAGGCAAGAGTCATCCAGATAAATTTGAGCCATCTCCAAAGACATAGTTAGTCTCATATATGGGTCACAGCTCAGCATTCAGAATTTCTTGTTAAATGGAATCTACAGTTGTAAGTAGAACAGTTTTATATGTAACACATGTATATTCCTAGCTACTGATCTCTGCTTTGGGCCCAGTCCCGCCAAGTGCTCAGTCATAGTGCCTTGTGAGATAAATTATCCACACTGATCTTTCTCAACTCAATTGTGCAGCTGAGCAGTGAATCATTTAACATGGAAATTTCAATAGCTTTTTTCTTCCCTGTAAATGTATGTGAAATATAAACAAGTATTAATGTAGTTATTGTTTTTATTGGTCTTATAATAAACTATAAATAAATATTTAAGAGAGGTTAATGCAATTGATGTTTATGTTATGATTTGATTGTATAATTCCAGAAATATTTTGTTGGTGTTACTGTTTCAGTATAAGATTTAATCTAGAATTTTTCACTATAGGAAGTGTATGACCTCATCTCTTAACAAATAGTTAAGGTATGTGTCTCATTTCACATTATTTGAAGTACTTAACAGTTCAAAATTAGTAAAATTTACATCTGTTATTTTTACACAAGCATATCTAGTTCCAACCTGCTGAAGGCTCAATGAGTTTGGAACAGCTAGAAATGATAGAATTTAAACCATATACAGCTGTTCTCACATTCATAATTTCTGGATTTTCTAGAAAATAGTAATTTAGGATACTTATTTGTCAGGCAAGCTAGCTTTAGTAAGCGTCAGTGACTGGCAGTCTAGCTGTGATAACATCCAGGCTTATCTTTGCTTTTGAAAGATGTCAATAAAAGAGGAATTTCTATCTGTCTGGAAAGTGTTGTGGTGGCATAAAATCATCTATTTTCTTCACCAGAAAATCTCAGGAGTACCATATGGTTCCTTTGGACTTTTAAACACATCAGGGGCATAGATGTTCTGAACCACTTTGTTTACATGATGCAACATTTTTTATTTTAGCAAATAACACCATTTTGTCGGCTGCTTTTCTGAGCTTGATTCCTTTCAAGATTTCACTCCTCCAAAAAGGTTCACACCAGCCAATATCACTGTTTATGTGTAAGCTCCAAGAGCAGGGTGACATAAAAAATTCTAAAACCCATATCTATATTATACAGTTTCAATCTGTATTGCCTCCCTGCTGGAAGTACAACTGAATATTTTGTACACATTAAAAAGCAAACACTCATGCCCACTTTTATCTCAGGATACTCTATGCACTCAGCAGCTGAATTTATCTGATTCGTTTTGTTTCCTTGGCTCTTAATATGACCTTTGATCTTCCCTGTTTCCAAATATTGACAAACACTATGACAGAATGATACTCTGATTTCAAAGGGATGAAACCACAAATGTTACCAAAAATAAGTGCCTCCTCTCTCCCCATGGGTTATCCAAAGCAGGATTATTTGCATGGTTTACTCCTCTCAGCAGAGGATTTGTAGAGACTGGAGACAAATTATAGGATTTCTCATCTCTCTCCAGGCTGCTGTTACTCCCTGTCCTAGGCAAAGGGGATCTGCTACACTTGGAGAGATTGAAAGACGTTTTCTGAAGGTCTTTGGGTGCTGCAAGAAGAGTGGGTGAGGGGATGCTGGGGTAGGCCAAGTGTAGGGACACGAGCATCATCTTCCTCTTAAGTTCATTCCATAAATAAAATTGCACTGAAATTTCAATGGTCTGCTGATATCAGGGTATTGGGGAGTAGCAGTCAGGAGATGGAAGGTAAGTGATTGGAGGAAAGGAGGAGAGAGAGGAGAGAGGCCTGATTCAACTCAACTCAGCTGCTTCACATTTATTCCTGACTTTTTAGATACCTAAATACTTGATGATGAAACATTTCTGGAACAAATGCTGTTGAAAGGTCACATTCCTCAAGTCACTGCTATCTCTATCCAACACGTATAAACAAACAAATGGAAAAAAGCAAAAACAAAAGAAAAAATAAATAAAAAACCACAAAACCGAAAAAAAACCCAAACCAAACAAACATAAACACATTCTCCCCCACCAAAACTGAAGGACTTAAGGAAACAAATCCTTAATTAGAAAATTTCTGTTTGCTTCCTCTCACAATTTCCAACATGCTGTTATTATCACATAAGATATGTATTTACACCCTATAAAATACTGAACTCATGTAACAAAATTATTATCAAAATCATCCTATTTTTCTAATTGAGTGCTTGCTAAAAATCCAGAAAAGTTAAACCAAATTTTACTGATTTTCATATGAGATCCATATCCATTTTAGGAATGGATAAAAATTATTGATATTTACATGGGTTTCTTAAGTAACCGGTATATTTTTCCTTACAAATTCATTTCAGAAACATAACATTCCAATAGTATGTTAACAGAAGGAATTACCCTGCAGTATTGTAAAGAAGAGGACCTAAAGGGTCCTTTAACAATTAAATGAATGTACCCATGTTCAAACAGTGTTTAGGACCTTGAAACCTCACACTGTCTTAGTGTGTGTTAGAAAAAAAAAATTAACAGTATATTTATAACAGGAAACTTGAGTACCAAAAGGTTGCCTCAAAAGAAGTGAAAACAAATAGTAAATTTTCTGAGTAATGATTCAAGTTATAAAAGTTCACTAGCATCATCTGGAAAAATACCAATATAAATACAGCTTTTGGATTTACTACTGATTTTATCAAATTAAATTTATAAACATAAATTTAAAAAATGTCATAGGTCACAATCTCCTCAAAAGCAAAAAAGAAAAAAAAAAGGCAAAAAAAAAAAGACCTAGAAAAATCCAACTGTTTCTCTCAAGGTTTAAAATTCAGAATTTGCCATAGCAATAAAATACACTGTTTTAGTTTAGGTTTAGACATGGGCACATACATATAGAAAGATTTATTTAATTATTTTGCAAAAGTGATAATTTCAACTACAAATTTTTCAATATATTACTAGTCTTAGCACAATTACAGTATTCTGGTTGTATAAATTGCAAGTACAGAACAAGTTAACAATAGGATTTTCAAAATTGGGTCAGTTTGAAATTACAGGACATCATATCAGTAGTAAACCCAGCAAAAAAAGAATCATGTAATCTTTTCCAGATGTTACCAGGACAACTTTGCAAGTATAAACTCCTATAAAGAACATTTCTATAGAGACATTTTTAGATTTTTGCGTTGAGCTACAGACAGTTTGTCTTTTAAAAATCAGAATTATCAGTAGAAGATTAATTTGTTTCCCATTACAGTTTCAGATTTCTTCTTCATCCATAAAATTAACTGCAGTGAACTTCCAGGAGTAAAAAGCTGTCTTTTTTCAGGCTTGAATAAGAGGAGAAATAGTCACTTGTCCTGAAATCTGGCTACAATTAAACACATTGAAGAAAAATTAAAAGCCGTAAATGTAAAACTTTGGATATTTTGCTGTCATCCTTTGTTATACAAATACTTTATTATAAGAATAAACAGTAAATATGCATCACCTATATTTCACTAAACATCACTAAAGGATTAAAGAATTATTTAAATAAACCATAAATAAAAAATAAACAGGTAATAACAATATTTACCTTTTCCAACTGGGCATTTTTTTTTGATTTATACAAAAACTCCCCCACTGCCACAAAGACAGAAAGCACCAATCCTGCTGCCAGCACGATGAAGATTCCTCCAATATTTTGAACTCCCAAAGCACTAGCCTCTTTACTTTCCTCTTCTGGGCAACCATTGCCTCTCCACCATTTCTCTTTCATCATGTGGAGCTTGCCTTCTTCCTGCAGCTGAAGAATTGCTATAGTGATCTTGTCTCTATATGGAGAACCTGAAGAGACCACAGGGAAGAAATATCACATGGAATTTATTACACGAAATGTTAGTTATTCCAAATAAGAATAAATAATATCTCATGAAAAACTATATCTTTAACAGCCATAATATTAATCAAAAAGCCATTTGATTCTCAACAAAGTCACACTGGTCACATAAATACAAACCCTCTTGCTCACACAAATATGTATCTATAAATCTTGAGCCAGCTGGTGTTGCCAGTAAGCCAGGCCACTTGATGCAACAATTCCTATCACATTTAGTCCCATGGTCTCAAATGTCTTCATGTCCAACTATTATATTCAGCCAAACAGTATTCTTCCAATTTTTTCAATTATTTTTCTCAATAAGTGTTTAAATGTGCTTCAGTAGATTTTGTCCAATATACATAAATCTACAGGCTGTTGCTTCATATCTTGTTACTCTAAAGCTAATACAAGGTCTGATATTTAATGAACACTTTATCCTATTATTTTATGAAAAGAGGGAAAAATAATTTATGTTTCAGGACCAACCCACAAAAGTCTCTATTTGATATATTGTCAGGCACTTAAAATACCTTTCAACATGCACTTACTTATTAGCAGTACCAGGTATCAATACATTCAGAAAAAATAGGGTTAAGTGTGTTTGGATAACAGGGAATTAAATTATCATATGTTGATGTATCTTTTTCTCATATTTCAGTATTTTAAAATGACACGATAATTTCGTAGCTTTTGAACATTTCAGTATTTCAAGAGGCAGTTCAAAGGCTGGTGTCATATCTTTGTATATAATCTGCTCTCTTTTTCTTTACATTGTGCATAAGGGCTTTTCAAATAGTATTTTAAAATCTACATTGATAATTGAATAATGGCAATGGAGAAAGCTTATATTTTCTTAATGTTAGAGAGTAAATCATGTCAGTTAGAAGTGCTTTCTCTGTTAAGACTTGTGCAATGTTTAAGTAAAGAACAAAGCCATCATTTTTCTTGTCCTCCTTCAAAAACAGGAACAAAAGACTCTTCATTAAAGTGGTTAAGAAATCTCAGGAAAGAAAGAAAAAGAGTAGATGAAAAGGCATGGCATCCCCTCTTTCAGTTGATATGAATGCAATTCTAGAATTAAGACCGCCCCTTATCTTTCTATCATAATAATGTTACTTACTGGCTATAGTTTTTAGGGTTTCTTTCAGCTGAGTAATAAAATACATTTTCATTAACTTGTTAACCTTTTAAAAAAATCCTCTGTATCAGCTAGGGAGATGCTGCCTGTTTAACTGTTTAATGTACTGTGATCAACTGTGAAGGAGATGAAGAAATGCATGGATAGGATGTTTTATAGTCTTTAAACTGTTGGAAAACATAGATATTATTTTTTTAAATTTCTTTTAACTTATTCCATATTTCTTCAAATTCTTTTTACATACTTAGAACTTATCCTGAGAAGAAACCATATAACAAAGAGCTGCTGTGCCAGTATAGAACATAGAAAGGACTGCTAATTACAAAAGCACCTTTTCCTTTATTCAAGAATAAAAAGTGGGAAGAGCCATCCTCAAAGTATTTAAATTGCAAGGACTTGTGCATTTATTGTCTATGTTTAGAAAATGATTATGTTCTGTGCTAGGAGGCAAACTGTGTTTGCACAGGACTATATAGGAAGCAGAAAGAAAGGAAAACAAACTCTTTTCTACTCTCTCGTGCATGCAAGGGCCTAAGCTACATCATTTCAGACCATCCTGATGATGCTGGAACTGTGCAAAACCCTATACTTGACACATTGTTTCAGTCAGATGGAAGAAAGAAAGTGATTAGTCCAGAAGAGCCTGGGGAAGTGTAAGTGCATTCTGTAATCTCTTGGGGATATTTTCAACATTGCACTGCATATCAATATTTAACAACAACAACTTAAATAACATTAGATTCAGAGAAATAGTCTTGGACCCAGTTTAAGCTGTCTTCTGATCTGACAGGCTGCTTTCTAATTAAACTGATTTGCATTTTGTTTCCACACTTTCTGTAGGCCTAAATATAGTGAGTACCATCTATTCTTCATGTATTATTTATATTTTTCTGGGGATCAGATTTGTACACTTACAATTGTAGTCTGTTTGAAGCAGTTAAAAAATTAACTGAGGAATTCATAGACAGAACAATAAAGCATGGGCTAATACAGTCTAAAATTAGTTAAGTTTATGAGGGTTGCATTAGAAACACACAGCTAAGAGTGATTTAGTTCAACAGGATTTGTATTACTTTCTGTCGGTGGTTTGCAAAATTTTGCATAAATAGTTGTGGAATGGACATATTACAGGGCCTTTGGTGTCTCTACTGCAATGTTTATATTTGTTATACCTTATTATCCTGTCTAAGAAGTGATCCTGTCACAAGTAAGGATCAATGTGGAATGACCAGCATTATATATTGCTGCTGTTAAATCAAGCATTTAAAAATTTATGCCCATGAAAAAACTAGCACTGAATGCTGTAGTTCTATTCTATTTCTGAAAGACTTCAAATGTTGTAAGTTCATAGCTTTACATTTTGCAGCAAATACCAAGTACACCTAATAATCTGATACTTCAAAAAAAGGAATTTTTAATGCTGTTTATACTGATTCAAGTAGCTATTAAGAGAACAAAGGAAGCATATGAACAATATTATTCCTCAGACTAGATTTTCTCCTAGCTTTTTTTCTCTTACAGACTGGACTGCAAGTCCCAGCAATGGAAAATCCACCGAGAAGCACCTGAAGTGGCTAAAAGTATCACAGTCTGATCTGTGGATTACAAAGGTAGCATAAAAAAAAGAAGAAACAATAAATAGAGAATATGGTCAAGGCCCCCATATTACACCCTGGATGTAACAGCTGTTTTCCCTGTAGAACTGAAAAATGTTAGCAAGTAAATGCAAAAGATTTCTGACATTTATGGGTAATATTCGCTATTACTCTCATTACATGACTGAAAGATGACTTGAGCCCTGCCATGAGGTGTTGCAAGACGGGCAAGTCCTGTTTTTTATGTTTTTAAACCTAAAGTGTTTAATATAATTTTATTTAAATTCTCATTTAAGAGAATTTACTGTTCAAAACAAAAACAAAAAAGCCATGAAAAGAAAATAGAAACTTTAAGACTCACGAAAAATACATATGAATGAATTTGCAAAATACATATAGAATGAATAAGAGTGAAGTAATAAAGTGTAAGGAAAAAAAGAAAGAAAAATAAAAGAAACAGAGAATAAAATTCTGCAACATGAGGACATAGAAAGTTCACATCTCAACCTTCAATAGAAAGACAAAGCAGTTGAAAAATAAACAGTCTTGCAAGTCAGTACATGGAGAGAAGACAGGGAGGAGGCAGACAGGGATTTTTAAAACTCTCTTCCAAAATCAGGGGAAAAAATTGAATATATAATCTTCCATTGAGTGAAGAGAAAGGGAAAAGATCAGTATGGAAATATCTGACTTTTTCTCCCCTCTTTTTTGTTTGTTTCTCCCACTTTTATTTCTCTATCAACTGATTATATATTACCATGACAAACTGGGACTGGAGACCTACAGAATAAAACCTATGCATTATTTACTGATCCTACTCCAGCTGCTTTTTGCAGGAATGAGAATTTCTGCCAGAAGAATTTTAAGCCCTTCTGTTATAGATTAGAAAAAACTTAGTACTTTCCTGCACAAGTTCAACAACCTCGAGAGGGGAAGCAATAACTTCTAAGTGCAGTTACCTGCTTATGAAAATTTAAAATAAAAATGAAAATTTGCATAAAAGACCTTTTTCTAAAGCATCTCTACAAAACTAACAGTCTCCCAGAGTTACTGCAGAAGCTACGCATAGATATGTTTTCTGCCCTGAAGTCTCAGTATATAAAGATTTATGCACATTATGATATGTTTAAACATAAATTATGAACACATAAGCTTTTTATATTGAGACTTCACTGCATACAGATTAGTACTTTGAGATTCTGCTGATCTAGCTGGTCTTGAAAATGCTTCCTACTAGATTTTAACTTAGTAAAATCTCCTGCCTGGTTACTTTTAGTCTGTTTTACCCATTCTACCATAAGAAAGTAGTTGGAGCATATTTTTACCCTAAGTAAATCAAAAAGAAGAACAGCAGACTGCTAACACTTTCAATAAGAAAATTTTCAACCAGGAAATTTTTGGTTTCATCATGCCAGGTCCATTTTACCAAAAGGAATCACTATGAATTGCCTAGTATTTTAAAATATGCCCACAGGACACACTTGCATACTTCTGATTTGCTAGATAGTAAATTATATTCTGAATACACAGAGACCACTGTTAGCATCTTTTATTCCTGTTTTTTTTTTCTTTTTTTATAAATAACCCCAAGACCATTTTATTTATCTTGCAACATTATATCATACGCTGTGTGCTTGGCCTAAGCAAAAGACAAAGGTTCACATTCAGAACCTAGGTACAAAATTTAGATAATTTAGAACTTTTCTGAGTAATAAAGTATTTATTGGAAGGAGAAAACCACACTCAACAGGAAAGATATCTAGGTTTTGAAGCTGTATGTGACTAGTATACGTTGAACAAAACAACCAATTCAAGTTCTAGTTTTACCAGTTGAAAGGAAAAAGCACTAAACTCAGAATGGGAGAGTTCTGGCTTATTTGTTTTGAGTTTGTTTATTCAGCATGAACCCATTCCTGTTGTGGTTACACCAGACTGATCTATCTATCTTAAAGTTAGTTTGTGTAAATACAACCAACTGCAATCACAGTCTCATCCCAGTGTAAGCATACCTGAAATTTCCATAAGAATTCTGATTAACAGCATATATACTACTGGGAAAGGGTGAATCATTTAAGTTTTAGCCTAACAACATCTCTCTTATCCAATAGCTTAGCCCTATCAAGAACCACAGACTAAATGTTCTGCCACCAAACTGGTTGTGTGCTTAGAGATATCATATTTGAAAGTTTTGGTGTTTGTATTTTTCTATTATCTCTGCTCATCTGTTACTATTGCTTTTACAAGACAAAATTTAGTTCCATCCTTTGGAATAGACATTCCTTCCTAGGAGATAACTGGTGACATGCTATATGGAGTTCAGTTTCTTGCAAGTGTCATACATACTGCAGCCATAGGCATGACAGAAACAATGTGGGAAGTATTTCATTTACACATAAATGTGGAGTAGATGTTTAGATTATGAGGAGCCATGGAAAATTATTTCCTACAGCCTCATATATCACTGGGCCTAAAAACCTTCCAGGAATCTAGAGTATAGTCAGCACTCAGTAACAAAGACTGACAGTCACAGTTACAACATGCCACAGGAAAGTACTAGGTACTGGGTATAGGGGAAGTACTTTATCTCCACAGAAATATTTTTGTTTTAAAAGTTACAGCCACCTCAGCTCCCTAACCTTCTTTAACCTCTCCAACTGGGATGGGAAGGAAGCGACAGAAGGAAGGGTCAACATAGCTTGGTTCATTCTTCCTATCTGTGGGTTCTAAAATCGCCAAGAAATATATGAAGTGAGAAAAGGGATTCCCTCAGTTCCCAATCCCTCGCTCCCTTTTCAAAATCTACTTTTCTTGTGAAAAAAAAAATCAGTGTTTCTAGATTCTTGTTGTTAACCCAGACAGCTCATGCTACATTAGGATCATAATATTTTAATATCAGGCATGCTGTAAACAGTAAATATTTATTAAGTTGCAGTTACTGTAATGGAAATTCCTCAGTAGATGTTTACAGCAGTCTAAACTACCCCATATCTAAATTAAAACTGGAAACATTCAAAACAAAATCCAAACCAAAGCTGTTCACTATACCTTCACATATATATATAGTTAGATAGAGAGATATAGCTATAGATATTGATAAATATAGATATTTATATATATAGATAGATATCTATATCTGTATATACATATATATTTGATCTTCAAGCTACATGTATGGCTTGAAAAAGATAAGTTGCTGGTGAGTCAGGAAACACTTAAAATCAGTATTTTATGCTAAATGTAATCAAAACACTTTCTCTAATTTCTCTAATTGTTTTTACCTCTTCCCATACATAACCATTCTAAGCTCAGGCTAATTTCTGGTCATTTCTTTATAGAACCATCATTTAAAAGTTCATGATGGTATATAAAGCTGAAATGTAACCAAGATGGATGATGTAGCTGAGATTTATTACATATTAATTTCCCAGTCATAAGTATGCAAAATAATTGATAACAAAGTTAGATGAATATTCGGGAGTTGGAACTAGAGTAGCCATTCTCGTGTTCTTAAGTACTTATTGTTTTAGGACGGGGAAAGGGACATACTTAAAAATATTAATTTGCAACTAGCTTGAAACATCTCTCCTCCACGGTGAGTACATTATAAAACAAAACAAAACAAGATAATGGTTGCTTACGATGAATAATTTAAATAAGATATGATGATAACAGGTTTAATACAAAATATACACCATTTTTCTGTTTCTTTTTGTGGTACCAAAATTAATTGAACAGAATGAAGAAGGTGTTTGTGGATTTTTTTAACTATTGTAAATACTCAGATCATTATTAAATTATTGTATTAGCCAGTTAAACTCTATTCTATTTTTCCCTTTTTCCTGTTTTCAACATAGTTTAATTTTTTGAGTCCCTCCTTAAACTATCATTATAAACTGCTCTAAAGCACATCTCTTAGACAGATTAAAGAAATGAGTGTTAGTAACACTTTTCATAGACTATTCATGCATTTTGACATCACAGACAATTTGAAAAGATCATAATCATCATACACTATTATCTCTCTACCCCTGTTGAATTTCACAGCTGCAGAATGGGAAGATATCTTTGTTGAAACCTCTAGTGAGAAAATCAATGATATTATTTTTGCCACAGATAAAAGTATTCCATATTTATACAGTGCTTTCTTTTTTTTCAATTCGCCTTGCAAATCTGTGACACTCACATATGAATGGTTTGCAAATATAGCCTCCTCTGAAAGAAATATTTGTCTAACACTACCCAGCAATAAACAGATGAATTAATGAAACCTAAAGAAGTTCTACAAGCATTTCTGGTATATGTGAAGATTTTGGTCAGGCAGATAAGATTACATTGAAAGACAAGAAAAGTGTAAGGTCATAACAAAACTGTCCAGACCTGAAAACCCATTTCACACTCTTGAAGAGCACCCCAATCCTTTGGCAAGCTAAAAGGGAAATTCTCTAAACAATTAATATCTTGCTATTAACTGTCTCATCATGAGTATGAAGTGAGGTATGAAGTGGACTTGGGTCCATCTAACTGCAAACCATGGAAACATCATGTGCTGCGATGTAATAAACCAATTTTTTTCTAATTGAGGGCAATGCATCAGGCCAGAGATATTTTAAATTTGTAGATGAGTCTTTGTCAATGCAAACCATAGACCCATGGAATCACAGAATCATTAAGTTTGGACAAGACCTCCAAGATCATCAAGTCCAATCTTTGATGAAACACCAGCTTGTCAACTAAACCATAGCACAAAGTGCAACATCCAGTTGTTTCTTGAACACTTTCAGGGATGGTGACTCCACCACTTCTCTGGGCACCCCGTTTCAATGCTTGTCAACACTCGCAGTGAAGAAATTCTTCCATATGTCCAACCTGAACCTCTCTTGGAGCAGCTTGAGGCCATTTCCCCTTGTCCTGTTGCTAGTTGCCTGGGAGAAAGGCTGACCTTCTTGAAGGTCTCCCCTAAGCCTCATTTTCTCCAGGCTAAGCAACCCCAGCTCCCTCAGTTGCTTTTCATATGACTTACTCCTAGACCATGTATATGACATGTATGAATGTCATACATAATGGCCCCAGGCACAATAACATCAACATGAAGTTTTAATCATGTCTTTGCTTTGGTTACATATTTTTCGTAAATTCCTACTAGAAGAAGCTTCTCTAAGGCAGAGTCTGCTCACAACAACTACTGGATGTTAAGTGTTTTGACAATTCCTTGATATAAAACTCAGTCTCAGCATGCCTCCCAGATAGTGCTTCAATATGCTCATAATCCTGAGGCAACCATAAAAAACAGTTCTTTCATCAAATTTGTTAGGTACACATTCTTACATTTCAGAAATAATAAATTAACTGCTCAGGCAGTTGAAATTCTCAAATTGGTTTCAATACATGGCTTGACCTGCATAAAAATAAATAATTTGCACCTTTTTCTTTTTTTTTCCCCATTATGTTCAACTAATGAAGACAAATGCATTAATTTGTTTTAGTTACAGGAGGACTGAAGCTCAGCACTTTTATGCATGTATAAGTGATGAATATTGCAGTTCAGATTGTATGAAGGATTACAGACTAAGGCAAGCAGAAGAAAAAGGTATTCTGTCTTGGTACATGGTTTCCTATTTTTTTCTACAGAGACAGATTTGTTTATATGTCTCATCTCCAAGGACCAGTAAAAAATGTTCATAATATGTAATTTGTATGGTCTGAAGGTAATAAGTAGCTTCAAGAGAACTAGGGTGTCTTAACAATAAAACCAAATTATTGCCTAGAACTATTGTTATTACTTTTATTATTACTACAACTACACTTTAGATCTTGGAAACTACAGGCAGGGGGAAAATGTTTGTATGTTAAGTATTTATATTCAAAGTGCCAAAAAAATTTGAAATTAAATAAGAGTGTATAATATATACATATACATAAAAAAATATGGACAGTTTTTAAGTAGAGTACTGGATTGTGAGATGGAAATTTTTCTCCAGGAACAGTACTTTACAGCAGGTAACAAAGATGGCTCAGATACCCTCAGTGTCCCACACAATATCGGCAGGAAATAGCTACAGAGTCTGAAATCACTACAATGATTAAACTGACAGCCAGTGTTGACTGTTGGGTTTAGTACTTTACAGAAGAAATCTGGGAATACATTTGCAACAATGAAAATTTTAAACTTCTGAACTGTTCAGTATTTTCAGATATGTAGAATTTTTTTTCAGTTACATCAGCCAAGTGTATCGTTAACAACTTTGGGGACTAAATTTATATATAATTTACCTTTTATTCCTTTCACTTCTGAAACTGACTGTGTTTTGAAAGGTTTCTGTATCACTCATACCTGTGACTTTGCTGGTTTTACATAAATATATTTAATCACATATGTGTAAAAAGAATAGACCTTCTGTTTACCCACCGGAGTCAGACACAACAGAGTTACTAGAGGAGTAGAAGCAAATCTCATTAACTGTCTCTGTGGAGCCTAAGGTGTTCTTTTTCTTTTATTTCTTCAAACAAGGCAACATATAATTCTGATTTTAGAAAATTGCTTAATTAATGTTTAAGAGAAGTAACAAAAATATTTAAGAAAAAAAACCTGCCCATGTCTCCTAGAAAAAGGTGTCTAAAATTATGTTCTGCATTGATCACTGACTGCCAAACACATGCATTAGTTGAAATAAATGTGCCGGCAAGTCTCAGTCATCGTCCTCACTAGCATTGTTTTCTAGTCTTGCCTGAGATTTAAGGAAAGTTTTCAAAACGACTCTTCAAAACATGTCACTTTTTAAGTTTGGTGGAGGTGTGAAAAGAGAATTATGTCAGGAGACAAAAAGAAGACTTAGCTACTGTAAGGACTTAGCTTCAAAGAGTAAGGAATGTTTAAAAACTCCAAACAGTTACTTTTGAAAAGATCCATGGGATCCCTTTTTTTTCTTTCTTTTTTAAAAGTATTTAATACAAGCCAGTATTATCTCTTCTTGGGCCTCTCTTGCTACCGTAATGTTCTTTGATCCTTAACCTAGACCTCCAGGAGAAAAGAAAAAGAAGGAAAAAAAAAGAAACACCAATGTGAAGGGGATGACGCTCAAGTTCTGCAAACTTTGACATAGAATGAATGGAAAATATTGGGAAAAAAACAGATTTAAACATATGGAAAAGTCACTTTGACATCTCCCCTCTGCACTGCATCTACTCATATCTGTTAAACTACTGTTTTATTCCTGCTACTGAGAGATACATTAGACCTTTTTGAAACCATCAGAAAGCACGAAAGTCTCTCAGGATTTTCTTCAGACTTGGCCTAACAGCTTGCTGTGCAGAAATCCCATTTTCTCTTCCACATCCATGTTTGCCTGCTATCAATTCTTCCTTCATACTATGGATAGTTGTCTTCCAGCCTCATTAGCAGCTATGTAGATAAATATGAAGCAAAATAATTTTATGAAAAAAAATATGCACTTTAGGTCACTAAACCAGCTCATATAGCTGTCAGTTTTTGCAAACTGCAGCAGCCCTATGGCAGTTTGACATGAAAGTGAAATTTCAGTCTTACTTTTGTATTTACATATGTTAGAGACAGAAATGTTATGCCTAGGAGTCTTTGTTTTGGTTTTTTTTTTTTGTTTGTTTCATTTTGTTTTGATTTAATAAATGACCTGGTTCACAGAATCAGATCTATAAATCTTTGCTATCCCTGTTGTTTCTAATAGAATTAAATTAAAATTAGAGGAAAAGGCTGAAAATGTGCAGGAATGTTTGTGCACTTTTGCAGGACTAGCGAAGAGCACCATAGAATGGCAGCATCAAGCATGTAAAA
Organism: Corvus hawaiiensis; assembly: GCF_020740725.1. NCBI lineage: Eukaryota > Metazoa > Chordata > Aves > Passeriformes > Corvidae > Corvus > Corvus hawaiiensis. The sequence goes on along the minus strand of NC_063215.1, from coordinate 43,803,311 downwards.
GTCTCTTGTCAAACATTTCTTTAAGGAAAAAGTCTTTTCCTTCAAATCTGTCTCCAGAAAACAGTTGGAAAAGCAAGGAAGAACTTCATCTTCTTACCAAGAAGAAAAAACTCTGTCACAACTGAACATTGGCAAGAATTGAAGTAATGTGATTGGTCTGATTACCTACAATAAAACATATTTGGAATACTAAGTAAGCTGAAGGCACTCAGTTATTCCAACTCAATAGTTTGGGAGCATCTAGTAACCTTCTCTAAGTGTAAAAGAAAAAAAAAAAAAAAAAAGACATAAGAAAAAGGAAAAAGAAAAAGACAAGGGATAAAAGGAAAAAGGAAAGAGAAAGAGAAGGAGAAAGAGGAAAAAAGAGAAAATAAACTGCATAAAAAGTGGTATCCAAGGAATAGAATAGAATATTTCAGTTTAAACTGACCTAAAAAATCATTTAGTCCAACTGCCTGACCAATCCAGGGCTGACCAAGTAAAAGTACATTGGTAAGGACATTGTTCAAATGTCTCTTAAACATTGATAGGCTTTGGGCATCAACCACCTCTTTAGAAAGCATGTTCCAGTGTTTGACTACGCTCTGGAGAAAGAAATGCTTCCTAATATCCAGCCTAAACCTCTCCTGGTGCAGCTTTGAACCATTCCCACACAAGCTATTCAGACATGCTATTGCAAATATCAAAGCTCTGGTCTTTTAAAAGCTAGACAAAACATAGAGGACAACATCCTACATATCTATAGGATATTCACACATTTACAAGGCATTTACTCTTATTTTATCTGCTTTTTATTTTACAGGCAAGCCCCAAAAGTAAACTAAGTTTTAGATGATTACCAAAAAAACAGGTTGCAAAATCTGTCTGGAATAATAAATGCAGAAAGGAAGGAGGCTGACTGAACTCCAAAGGGAGAGTTAAGACTATTCTCTTCACTTGCTGTTGCATATTTAGGAAATGAATCATTTATTTGTTTGTATTTTTAATATATTAAGTTGTAATATTTGAAATTACAAGCATCTATTAAAAGATCTGTCTTCAATAATTTATATTTCCCACTGTGCCTGATTTAAAATTTTCTATATTTGGAAACATGCCACTAAAAAAAGGCAGATAGTGAAATATTTTGTAAAATACCTGCATTAAGAGCATGGTCAGGTGAGTTAAAAAATTTCAGTATTATAACATAAATTTTTACTGTGAACACTTCTTCTAGGTCACTCCCCGGAGACAGAACTGGCAATATAAATCAGCTGAATTTATACATGCTTACAGGATACAACATTATAATTGTTATACATTTGCTGATTAAACTATTTATTTATTTAAATTCTCTTTGAATCCAACAGCCTTTCACAGAGGTAGGAACAACACTATTGTATTTAATTTATTAATGGATTGGGTAAATATAAATAATTCATGAAGTCATATTCCTAGAGAAGGCATCAAGTAGCAGATCATAAATTATTGTCTGAAACCCTTTTTTTTTTTGCAGTGAAATCTTTATTTTAAGTGAGTGGAGTGTAAAATACTCTTTTTAGATTCTACATCTGATAAAATTATATTAATTTTACTTTCTTCAAAATGCACATACGCCAAACAACATTTTAATTACATGCTACACAGCTGATTGAAATTCAAAAAATTACAAAAGAAAGGAAACTAACCCCACTCTTGGCTCTGATTTTACAAAAATAAAATTTAAAAATGTTAAGATTGGCTACATTATGCAAAAGTATATAAAGAAATTTCTACATTCAAGTGATGTGCACATTACATTAGTTGGCCAAAGAGATTTTTTTGGAATTCATGTGTGAGTGGGCACATTTTTGAGAATCTCTTAGAACAATGCACTGTGAAAAATATAATTTTTTGTGTGAGAGGTAAAAGTGTCCATTAAAAAAAGACATTTTATTTGATATTTCATTTGAATTTACAGAAAAGAGAACTTCACTTTAAAAGGCACCTCTGAATCAATAGAACATGAGAACCTTGAAGTTTTGTTTCATACTTTGAACTTAAGTGAACGTGATGATATCTGGGGCCTGCAGCCAATTCATCTCTCTTGGAAAGCTGTTCATTTTATTCTTATACTTTTCTTTTTGACATGTGAGGTATAACTTGCTTGTATCAAAGTACTTGCCAACTTTCTATTTTTAATTCATAAATATACCCTGTGCAGATCTATTTTATGCACTTATATGAATAAATTTTCATACCTGTGTCTGTGTTACTACTGCAAGTTATTGTAGCTTTGTATAATGGGTATTTATGTAAGACTTACCTTGGCAATGAAATGCTGGACATGTTGACCCCAAAATATATCATTTAACATCATTCATATCCTGAGAGATGTATTTTGTCCCCATGCACAGTGAAGAGTCTCTATATAGTCAGGGGAGTGCACTTTTTATTTTTTAACAATTTTTGAGTTAACAATTAGCTTTCAAGGATCTGAATGTTAAACTCTTTCTAGCATTTTTCAGGGCATCTTGGTAATCCATCAATATGGAAGAGCTAGTGATACAAAAAGTGATATGCTCTAGAAGAAGGAGTCATATCTTGATCACAAGTGAAAAGTTAATCAAAAAACCTTGTACAAGTGAAGAGAATTGTGTAACAGATTCAAAGATTCTTCTTATTATATTTTGCAACTGAGGCATTATTAATATTAATAGCAGAATTTGATTGTATTAACTTCGCAGGAATAAGGGATAAAGAAATGTATATTTCACCTTTTTCTCAAACTTTCTTTTACCTCACTATTATCAGGTGTTATAGGAACATCATTGCTACACCACTGAAGCCCCCTCTTAGCCTGATTCTGCAATTTTCTGCAGTTCAGCCACAGAGAAACATTAGAGAAATGACTAATTTCTTCTACACACCGTATCTCTCAAGCACTATTTTCCATTTTGTATTTCTTAAGAGCTAGAAGAAATATATGCAATTTTTAAAGATTACTTACACATACTATTTTTCATTTTCAAAATGTCAAAGGCATCATTTTGCATATATCTCCACACATACAGAGTTTGTCTGGCATATACAGACCGGATAGTCCTCATCTGCCACATAAAGGCAGATGATCTGAAAAGTGCATGCTCAGTAGATCTATTCATATGGAATCAGTTCCAAATATTCACTTGCCAGACATCTATGTGCTCCAGGCTCAACATAGAAGCAAGTGGCAATTCAGTAGGAAATCTGCCCAAGCCAGATGGGAAGTAGCCTGCTGTCAAACATGCTGAAGAGAAACAGGAGTTTAGGAAAGAAATAAGAACCTGAAACCATCCCAGATATATGAAGTATGGTTTTTCCAAAAGATGTGTTCATCTATGTTCCTTCCAATTGCAAAGTAGAAAATAGAAAAGGAAAAAAAGAAAAAGAAAAAAAAAAAAAAAAAGAAAAAGAAAAAAAAAAAAGAAAAACACCAGAAAAGTGAAAAGTAGCTTCACAGGCCATTAAGGCTTTAATATAAAGTGCATAGAAGCTACATTTCTAACCTTTCATGTGGTTTGCTTCACAATAGCAACAATGTTAGTAAATATTCATTATGGAAAATAGCATTTGTCTCTTAATATTACTTTGTTTAACCGTATGTTGACCATAGGAAAGTCACATTAACTGTGTTTCAGTAGGACATAAAAGGTAGATTTTTTGGATAGGCCAGGTTTTCTTGAAAAAAATGCTACAATTTCTGTCTGATAGGATGACCATAAGCATGTGGATGTATCACAAACATTTTGAACTCTTTGCAATGGTAGATTTATCCCAACTGGGCTTTATTCAAGAACAAACCAAACTTTAAACACTTCTACCAGGCGTGATGATGAAATGGGAAATTGAAACTACTAGAGATGATAATAAACACTTTAGAGTATTTGAAATGGAAAGAATAATTTGGCTAGCCTGCCCAAAGGGTTTGTTATCCTTCCCTCCTCCTCTCCCACTACCGCTTTGTTCAGTTCCTTTTTGTGTCTTTTCTCTCTCTCTTTCTTCTTCCCTTCTTCCCTCCCCTCCTTCCTCCCTTGAACATCAATACTGGATGCTGAGGTGAATACCCCCACAAACACAAATTCCTACCACTAAAAGAAATTTGTGTGTGTTTCTAATAGATAACTGTGGATGATACATATCCATATTATTAGAATATGTTAGATAGAAATCAACTATACACTATGTTGAATACTGTATGCAAATAGTTTTCCTCTCTGCCAGATTCAGTGATGAAGAACACAGAAGGGGCAAAGCAGTGCCTCCTGGTAAAACATACCAGAATAAAGCAAATAAAAACCCCTTGCGTGTGGATCTTCAAACTGGAAGATAAAAAAACGAAGCAAACAAATGTCCTCTAGCAAAGCAAGTGTTATACTCTCGGTTACAAAGCTATAAACAATGTTGCAAAGATAGAAAACAAAACAAACACGACCTCTTACAAGGTTCTATCTTATCTGCTCCAAAGTATCAGTTGCTATCAAACATCTCATCCCAGGTCTGTTCTGTTTACATTATACATCAAGATTTTTAGCCTAGCACCAGAGGTGGCTGACTGAAAATGAATTCTGGTTTATACGAAACTTTAATTTAAAAATATGAATCATGAGAATGAGTGGTTGTATGCATAACTTACCAAATTCACTCTCCCTACTTTATATTTCACTGCAGCAAAGAATTCTGCCTTGCATCTATTTCAAGCATCCCTGTGTCTTGTTGATTTTAAAGATGTACGCTGATTCTGACCATCCTATTTTATGCCAAAAGTACATGATTTCCAGTTTCCTTCATCAAAGTTACATTTTAACAATCTAAACTTTGTTTAATCCACTAGTGCTTCTAGAGGAAGTAAAATAATCATGTAAACTCATATTTAGCTTCTCCATTTTTTTGGAAGGAATTGATACCTATGAACCTATGGCCTGATCCACTGGGGTTTTTTTTGTCCTAATCTTGTGCAACATTCTTTCTCTAAATTTAAAATATTAACCTCAGAGAGCTTTCACTGCAATACTCTAAACTGGTGCTATATTTGGGTGGTTGCATTTTCCAGGTGATTATCTTGTCATAAACTGATAGCATATTTTTCTGTTAGGAAAGCTTTTAGCTCTTTTTCTTGTAGCAGCTTAAACTCAAGCAAATTATGTTCTCACTATTATTCCATTACCTTCAAAATAATCAAGATACGTTGCACCTACTTCCTTTGGAGCTGTTCTCCAAAAGTAGCCATATCCTCTCTACTATAGTCAACATAAGACCTGTAACAACTGTATTCTACAAATTTAACCTTATGTGCAAATAATTCTGCAATTTCAAGCCACTATTCCAGGAGATAAACTGGATTTTTTGTAAATTTTGCAGATGACATCTATATCTTCCCAACACCATGCCTGTAACACCATACAAAGTTTAAAAAGGGCAAGTGCTGGATTCTGAACCTGGGAAAAGGCAACCCTGGTTGTGTGTACAGACTGGGGAATGAGAGGCTGGAGAGCAATGCTATGGAAAGGGACTTAGGGATCCTGGTCAATGGCAAGTTGAACATGAGTCAGCAGTGCCCTGGAAGCCAAAAGGGCCAACAATGTCCTGGGGGGTATCAGGCACAGCATCGCCTGCCAGACAAGGGAGGGGATTGTCCTGCTCTGCTCTGCACTGGGGTGGACTCACCTCGAGTGCTGGGGGCAGCTTTGATATTAGAAAGCATCTAAATGAGGGCCGCAAGGATGGTGAAGGGTCTGGAAGAGAAGCCATATGAGGAGTAGCTGAGGCCACTTGGTCCGTTCAGCCTGGAGGAGACTGAGGGGAGACTTCATTGCAGTCTACAACTTCCTCGTGAGGGGAAGCAAAGGGGCAGGTACCGATCTCTTCACTGTGGTGGCCAGTGATAGGACTAGGAATGTTATGAAGCTGAGTCAGGGGACCTTTAGGTTTGATATCAGGAAATGGTTCTTTACCTAGAGGGTGGTCGGTAACTGGAACAGGCTCCCCAGGGAAGTGGTCACAGCACCAAACCTGACAGAATTCAAGGAGTGTTTGAACAATCAGGCACATGGTGTGATTTTTAGAGTGTCCGGTTCAGGGTCACGAATTGGACTCAATGATCCCAACGGGTCCCTTCCAAAACGTCATATTCTGTGATTCTGTGATTCTATGGTTCTGTGAACACAAATAGCTCTGTATTGTTCTGCTTGGAGACAAGCTGTTTCTCAAATAGGCAAAAGCAGTAACACATACTTTGTATGTGAAGCCATTACACCGCAGTTTTCCAAGCACTTGACAAGTTACTCTTAGGATTATTAACTCTAAAAAGATATTACTCAATTGCATGTCTATAAACTTCTTTTGTAGTAATTAAATAACGATGTAATCTACTTCTATAGATATAACCATGTCATAAGTTCTTTTAACTTCTCCAGAATTATTTTTTCCTGTAGAAATGAGATTAGCTATAATGCATGAGAATATTTTGCATTTTCCACTGTTCTGTAATACTTTTTAGCTTCAATAAAGCAAAATATTTAACAAAAGTTTTCTGACAGACACCATGGAATTGCTTCTTCATAAGGATTCCTTTCAAATATATATGTGCAAACTATGCATCATTCTAGCAGAGGTTGCACAATCCCTTTCTTCTGAAACTGTGCACCTAACACACAGGATATAAACCCATTATAAATGTCAGCTCTCTCAACAGCATTTTATAGATACTGCCCAAATATTAGATTAATCTCTTATTCTTAGCTGTTCTGGGAAAGCCCAAGATGCTCTTTTGTTATACCTTCATTTGTTTTGTGAAAAATTTTACTTTACATCCTGTTTTACATTCTTCTCTATTTTCCCTTATGAAGCTGTCATCTTTTTTTCAAATCTTTCTTCAACTTCTTAAGTTTAACACTGTTTCAACTCTTATTTTCCCTCCTTTGGTGATCACTGATTCCTGCAGGTATGTCCTCTATTTGTTTCATCTTGATTCAAGACAGCTGTCAGCTCACATACCCTCTTGTACAACACTATTACTTTTCTTGACACAGATAATTTGTTGTTACTTGGAATCTTGCGGGTGGATAAGAGCTGAATGATGTCTTTGATATGACTCAAAGTTAGTGAAGAAATAGTGCCTACTCTCCCTATATGAAGTAGGGGACAAATACCAACAGAAAGTTTACTTAACTTCCTTGCCTCTTTACATTCAGCATTTCTTCCCCTAAACTTAAACTTCAGAATTCTATTTCTGGATTTATCATTGTTTTAAAGCTGCTTTCTCTGGTGTTTATGATGCTTCTCTGACTTACACATAAACAGAATAATTTCTAGATTGCTTTGGTCTCTCTGATTCCTAGCAGTTTGGCATTTCAATGTCCACTTAAATTTCTGGGGTGTGCTTCAGATGCTTCACAAATTTGCATGCAGATTATTCAAAGATTATAAACTATCCCTGAGATTTGATTTTATCCGTACTAAACCTAAATGGAAGGTGGGTTTCATCCTCAAAATAACAAAAAATTTTATATATAAGTAAATACAAGATGCCAAAATGACCAGCAGGACTGAAGTCCAGTCTGTTCTGTTGTTTACAAGTCTACAGAATATATCCAGCAATACAAGAGCCACAGCAGAACAGGGTGGAAAAATTGGTATGAACCAAAACTGGATTCCTAACAACTAACTGTTCGAAGACAGAATGAACAGAATCATAATTCCTTCATCAAGTGTCCATTACAGAGAAAATTACTGAAATAATGAAAATTTCAAGGATGTTATTGAAGTAGCAGTAAATATATCCCATATATAGGCAAATCTGTATTTGATAATGCTAGATACCTCTTTATCCAAGATATTCCAGTAAACTTTATTTCTTAAAATTCCTTTCCATGTGTTTGATTTAAATTACTGGACACAAATTTCCCATTACAATGATTTGTATATGGTATCAACACAGATAAAAACAGTACCAAACATAACAGCTACCTGAGAAAAAATAAAAACATATCCACATCAATCACAAAATGATAAATTCTTGTTAAAAATGAAGTTCAAATATATATTTGCCTGAGAAATAAGTAAGCAGAACAACCTTACTGTATTAAGTAGAATCATTATGCGGTATTCACAGTCTTTGTGTCATACCCTTTTTATTCCCACCTGTTCCGAAATCTAAAGCCAGATCTTCATCTCATGTCCTTAAAAAAATAGCTGTAGTCAATGGTAGCTCAGTTCTTGCTTAATCCCATTTTGTGCATTCTAGGAGCCAAGCTAGAACCAAGCCAATACCTGTAGTTGACTTTTAATCTTGCAGCTAAAATTTTGTACTTAGTAAAAAAAAGCTGACCTGGAAAGCAATTAAAGGATTGGAATCTCCATGCCAATATGTAAAGCCATATCCCACAAGGCTAAATCAAAATTTGTTTTGTCTGTGGCATGGTATGGAATTTTTCCTTCTCTTTTAACAATTTCAGTGATTAGCCCTCTCACTTTAGAAGCATCAGCCCCATTTTCTAATGCATTTTCTTCCACTACTAGGGCTTCATTCTCTAAAAACAGAGATCAACATCTTTAAAATTTTTTTTATAAAATAAAGTACTGTGACTGTGACAACACTTTTGTTGTTGTTGTTGAAGATATCAAGGGCACCATGTAAGGCAAATTTATCATATGAAAATATCCAACTATTTATAAAGCAACAACTGTTTTCTGTTTGGAAAATACAACAAAATTCATAAACTTTGACAAAATATGTATTTCTCCTGGTTGGGAAAAAGAAAATAGAGGTAAATGCTAGCAACATAGAGAAAGGAATGGTGTACCGGACTGTATCTTATGCTACTGCAGCAACCAAGATTAACGAACAGAGAACAAGTGGTTGACATATCACCTACCCATGGGAGTTCCAACGCCGTAACCTTTGGAGTCTATCAGGCCTCCAATCTGTGTTAGGTTACAGTTCCTCTGTGTGACAAACTCAATGGTTGTCGACTCCATTAAAAACGCGTAATCAGAGGTAAGCACACGTTGGATACCTTCTTCATTACTTTTGACAAGTACTGACTGCCTCCTGCTGCTCATGAAGGCCCACATCTTGTCATAAGTGGAGATTTTGGATTTCTGGAAGACAAATATTAGGTGCGGTATGAATGAGAATAATATGCTTATAAGAGTAAAAGCAAATTCTCAGTTTGCACATTGCTCTCTTCTCAGATTTTAGTATATGTCAGGTTTTACCGAGGCAATTTTCTAAGGGGGCCTGTGCCTTTCATCTCATCTGTACTTCTCATCTTCTCCATGTAAAAATAAACAACTGGACAGACTGTCAAATGTGAAATATCTGTTGTTGATCTGTTTTTATTGTTTATATATTTTTATGCAAGAGGAAGGCCTACAAGTACTTCAGGTGAGTGGAAAACTATTAAGTATTTAACTCTAGCATAAAGATAATCAACTATGCTGTTGAGTTTTTTAGGAGAATCTGTGGATTCTGGCACAAGTGAAATTTCACTCTTATTTCAATCACTCAGCTGAACAGTTCTGAAAACCTAATGCACAATGTGCCAATCTGAAGTAATCAAAGCACTTACAGATGGCAGTGTATGGAGAAAGTTGTGAAGGAGAGGGAAGATAACATTTTATCTATCATATATGACAAAAATACTTGGAGAAAGATTTTAGGTAAGAGATAATATCACTCTCTGGTCATAACAATGCTAGCTTGCCTTACAGAAATTGTCTACTGGAAGTCCTAAAAATTAATATGTGTTTTCTGATTTAATATTTCCAGAATACAAAGAACTGTTTTGGTCAGAAGGGAGCCAGTAATTTGGGACAAAGGAGTCAGTAGTTTGGAAGAAATTGATGCTGTGCAGCTACAAAGGAGTTGCTTCCTTTTTTTCACCCGCAGATCTTTAAAAAGAAGATAATTACTTTCTCTCATTTTTGTAAAATACAGTGTTTAAGAGATCATAATGACTGGATAAACTGAAGGTATTAGAAATACTGAACATTTTATACCACATTTGCCCCATCTGTTTAATAACACAGCAAACTCAAGATGTATCAGAAAATGTTCTGTAATGTTAAATTTTGCCTAGTAAATACCATGTGAGCACTAGTTTTATCAGACTTTTTAAGGTGTCTTTCCTCTTTTAATGTCATCCTTAAAGATATTTCTGCCATCAGCTCTGGTAGAAATACTAAACAAGGATTGACACTACAAATATTTCTGAAGTTCAGCTGATTGATAGCCAGAAATTCTGACCCAAAAGAGAATTAGCAGTGTATGTGGAATGAAAAGAACATTTATTTAGAAAAAAGAGACTACTTTCTCCCCCTGCTGAGAAAGAATCCAAGAGTTCTTTTACTATGCTTGAGGACTTAACAAATCAAGCATTTGAACTAAGTCTAGTGTCACTACTAACAAAACTGAAGAATTTTAGGGCTCTGCATTATGTGCATTGTTATTGTACTGAACAGAGTCTGGGCCTGATTGCAAAAGATGTTAGTAACAATGAAAGAGGAAAACATTTTTCTTCAGAATATTCTGTGAATAGAGATGACCAAACAGATAGGATCTCTCCTCATAGTGTTTCTTTTTAATCAAATAACTCTCGGAAGCATTTAATATTTCATTGTGGTATAATATACTTCAAGCAACACATATCAGGTCTGTAGGAATCTAACATACTGTGTAATGCAGACAGGGTGGAAATAAACGTTTTCCAGTATTTGTAAAATTTTACCAAGAACCCATATTTAATTCTTTTATCATACAGTCTTAACCCCAGTAAATATTTTAGCCACTACAAATAATCTGAGCGGTATAAAACATTGGCAGAGAAAACAATTTTAGTAAATGGTTACATGCACATTGCTGACACATGTTGAAGGAAAAAAAAAAAAGAAAAAGCCAAATGAGATACAATAAAAAAAAAAAAGAATTAACTGTAATACGTAAGTATTTTTCTATTTTTGTTGAGAAAAAAAAATAAACTCCGGGATGAAAAAATATTCACAAGGGGAATGGTTGCTTTCTACTCAGTCATTAGAACATGTGAAAAAAATACAATATCCTGTAAAGGACAGAGTGTTCATATTATGATGACTGATTTAATCAGCTAGGATGAAGCCACTGCTACTATTGAAAAGAAAAAAGGTCATCAACAAAATCAGAGAAAGCTCCTGCACAGAACAGCTCATTTATTGGAATAATTAAAACAAAAACATTAAAACACTCTACACATGATTAATGAGACTTTAGAAGAGAACACAAAGCCTAGAATATCAGTGCACATGGCTCACCACTGTAAAGTTAACAGTGATGTCTTAGTTTTCTCATATAGGCAAAACATTACAATGTTTTTGCACTACTTTCTTCTCCCTCTGAAAGCTGAAATTATGCCAGGGAAAAATGCCACTCTACTTTTGAACCCTATGTTTGTTTGTTTTTTTTTTTTTTGTAATGCAGAAGAGGGTTTTTTTTCAATCTTAAATTAAAAAACCTTCATCATTTGATTTAGGAAAATATAACCACAGATAGTTGTCCTGTGTTTGCCAAAATATGCAGCAGACCCATTGATGAAAATCAAGAAGTCAGAAAAATCAAAAGCATCAGAAACCCATTTGACATTGAATTAAAGAAAATGACACTCTAATATGCTTCTAGTGGTTATGACTGTATCATTCCTACTGTTAGAAGCAGATGCTGCAATTTACATTATGTTTCCACCTTTTTTCACTGTGTGCAAATCAATCTGGTTAATCAACCTATATACTCCATCAATACAGTGTATTATTTCATCTGGGTTAGTTCACCATATTGTTTCATCTAACTGGAAACCACTGTCAGGAAATCCAACTTAACTTGAAATCAACCAGAAATGATGTCTGTCTAAGATAACTTGTGGTGACATGATTTACTATGCTTGTGTTCCCTCAGGAATGCTGGAGACAATGCAGAGTAGTAAGAAAGCTGCCTATGACTTGAATTTCACTGGAAGAAAAAAGAGAGCTAACTAATAGGAAAACTGGAAATGAAAAGATTAAGCAAATCTAGAAAGTCATCTCAACATCAAACCCAATGCATAAAATGGTAGCCCTCACACTGACATTCAGAGGATACTGTCAGTGTCATACTCAGCATTCATAAATTAAACATTATTGGAAGATAACTGTGCTTGTCAGGGACCACAAACGCAACCATGGCAAAGGCTCTAAGTTAGTCATAGCCTAATGTTATGTATAAATATGAGTCTGGAAACAGAATGAGTCATTGTCAGTAATGTGTTACTTACTGCTCCATCCTGGAGCACTGGCTTGGAAAGAAATATCTGAGCAGCAAGACTTTGGACCACAACATATCAGGATGTTGAATAAATGAGAGAATAAACAAGGATCAAAGTATGTGGAAGCAGACCTCATGATACAAGTCAGGATTGGATAAACGCACAGTAATAATGTGCCAGGCTAATTCTGACATTTCTCTATGAAGGAAAAATTACAGATCCATTAATAGAGATTTTTATTTTAATAATAGCTTACAACCTCTTTCCTGGATTCTAAAAGCATTTAGGTGCCACAGAAAATACTTCAGCTTTGCTTTCACCCATGCAATATTTAAACTCAAAAGGCTGTAGTAACTAAGGAAAGATTGAAAGTAATTAAGATTACATTTTGAGAAAAAAATTTTAAAAAGTCATCAACCTAGTTCTGATATATTTTATGAAAGCACTCTCCACCCCATGAGAATTAAAACATCTCAATCATTATGTCAGGAAAAAAACCCACAGACTCCCAATGCTACTACAGTATTTTCTATTTATGACACTATGTATAACAGCTTTGCGACTTTTGTTTTCCTGAGCATTGCAGGCTTAGTGGACACAAGTCACTTTTCCTAAAGTTGATTCATGGATTTTTTAAAGCCTAAGGAGCAATGTCCATTCTTTATGACCGTCTGTAATGGACAGACTATGAAACATCACTTCTGAATGACTTCACCAAGCTCATCACTTAGGCATCTGCATTGCCAAAAAGAATGACATGTGAAAAGAGATTTCAAAAGGACCAATCTGTATTAGCCTTATCAAGGTGTCCAAAATGGTCTCTCAAAACATCTTTGATGACAACCTGGAAGGATAAGGACTGGACAGATGAAGCAGCTACAGGTGGCTAACTGGCAAAGGAAGTCGTGGTTAACAGCTCAAGGCCAGATTAGCATCTTGTCAAGATTTGAGTACCTTGAGGGTCAGTCCTGATACTACTCAGTATCTTTATAAGCAGTTGGGAAAATGGTATTGAAAGCACCCTCATCAGATTTGTGGATGACACAAAAGAGAGAGGAGATGTAGAAATACTGAAAGAAAGAACTACCATGCAGATAGGTCACAAGAGGCTTGGAAATTAGTGTAACAGAAAATGCATCAGGTTTAAGAAAGATAAATTCAAAGTCTATCCTGGAAAAAGTAATCCCAAGCATCCATACTAGCTGGGAATTGACTGGTGGGAGTGAATTGTGGCTGAAAAGGATTTATGGTCCCAAGAAGACTGCTAGCAGAACATGAGTAAGCAGCCCATCTCTGCAGCAGGAAAGTAAACTGCAGGCATTATCAGCAAGACTATAGCCAAGCCCAGAACAAAGGAAGTGATTAATCCACAATACTTGGCACTTGTCAAGTCACACCAAGAATGCTGTGTCCAGTTTTTGTTCTCTGAGTTCAAAGACATGCTAAAATTAGACAGTATCCACCAAAGTGATCAGAAGATTGGAGATCTTAACTCACAAAGAAAAATTTATGGAAATGTTGTTCCTAGAATGGAAGGATTACAGAGAATCTAATCACCTTCTTCCATTACCTAAAGAGAATGTTAGAGAGAAGCTGAAGGTACTCTCTTCATTCAGATGCATGGTAACAGGATAAGAGGCAATAGCCAGAGCTGCTAAGGGGAAATTCTCTGAGTGTATAAGGAAAAAATTCTTCCCCATGAGAAAAACTAAGTGTTGGAACACATAGCTCACAGAAGTAGTAGAATCAGCTCACTGGAAATATTGACACAGCTTAATGTAACTCTGAATAAGTTAATCTAACTCCATGCACTCTGAATAAATTAATTTAACACCATGCTTTCAATCAAAAAAGCAGACCTCCTCTTACAAGAGTAAGGGACCTGTAGAGATGCCTTCCAACTTTGAGTTTTCATTGATTTCTTTGCTTCTTTATTCGTATGAACTTATGTACAGTAATTAATAAGAATTTCTGGGGACTCTTCAAATTTTGACCTTGAGCAATTTCAAGAAAACAAAACAAAATATATAATTTCCTGTTTTGGAAAAAAAACCCTAACCAAACAAGAACAAAAGAAACAAACCAAACAAACCCCAAAAGCATTGTGAATTTATGTAGTTCATACATCAAGAGAAAGGCAAGCCCATCATTATCCAGAGAAGTGTGTTTTCTTGTCTTTTTTTCCACTTCATTCCTTTGAAAGTCAAGTAGACTTTTTCATAAAATTCTCCAATTTTTTCATACATGACCCTTTGTAGATGCTGAACACGAGTACAGGAATCCAAACTTAACAGTTCATATAGTAAGTTATTTTATTAATTCCTTATTCTTTTTTTGTAAGTATGACATTTTGTTTTGACATATGCCCTAAATCTACATAGCTGTGAAATAAACTAGAAAATACATTTCTGATGTTCTTAATAATGGCAAAAGCACTCATGTATCTCAATATTTTTTTCTAAACATAAGAAGGCTAGATGTCAAATTTAGGTGAAACAATTATTATAGTCAATCCTCTTATGGCTCATAGATGTTCTAAAACATCAGGGATATGTCTCCAGTATTTTAGGCTACACAGGATTAGTACCATTAATAGAGAGATCAACAAAGTTAATTAATGGAATACATTTCAAATCATAGTGTGGCAAGCTTAAAACTGAGAGAACAAACAGCCTAAGGTGAAGAATGTTTTAGGAATCCTGTAATTCTCCTGAAGTATTATAAATACAGCAAAACTCAATGATAAGGCTTTCTGAAAGAATTTGAACACTAGCATAAATGAAAATAAATGGTACAGAAACATAAAAAGACTGTTCACCTGCCTGTAGTCTCACCAAATGGAAATTTGTAAAGGTTGATTGCTACTGTTGAAATACCTATCAATGACCAATGATGTGTTTTCTCCATTGTTTACTTCATATACTTTATTGTTTCTGTAATATGTATCTGTGTACACTGGTCCACCTCTCCCAGTTCTTAATATGAAACTGAATTCTTTGGAACTGGGACTATTTTCTCCAAACAACTCAATGTTTCTGAAGTGGACAACAATGTCCATTACTGGGACTTCTGAACAGTAATACAAGTAATAAATAATAATAAATAAATAAGTAATACAAGGAAATAATGATAAATATAAGAATCAGAATAAAAGACAATACTTCTTATTAATTTTTTGGTTTTACACACTTAATTTTTAGCTTTCACAAATCACTACACATCTTGTTGAAGATACTCTGTTTTGAATAATACATTTAAATTTGTTTTAATAACCAAAATAATTTCTAGTTTCTCGTTAAGTCTTAGCTAATTCTACACTCCAAAAGTAAGTGCTGATTTTGAGGCAGATAAAGCAGTATAATTATTCATTTTGACATAGCTGAGTATGTTAAAACACAATTTTGTCTTAATTGCATATCTGCACCTGATGCCTCCACAGGATACTACGATGCCATGCACAATCCAAACTCTGCATTCAGATAGGTGTAGTGCACAGTTTTGAACCATTGCTATAGGATAAGGCATAGTTTTTGCAGGGCTAATCACTAGCACCTGAAGTATCCTGAAAATATTGTACCTTACTCCAGGTTTGCTGGACAGCAGACCAGACTTAAATCAGCTTAGCTGTCCTCTATCACCCAACAGAAGAACATAATTCAGGTGGGCTTCTGAGTATCATCTAATTTTTTGAACAATTTAACCACTAGCTATAAATACAGATCTCTTTAATACCTAATACCATATTTTCTTTATTGTCTTCTAGAACTATTAGACTAGATTCTTCTCAGTCATCACAGAAAAATGAAAAAGACACTCTCCTTTTTCATCCTGGTCTCATTCACTCTAACCCTTTGACCTCAGAGTATTACTTTTCTATTTTTTTTTTTTTTTAATTTTTTCCCTATTTTTTCAGAACCACTGAGCCCTGAAAACCCCTAAGTGAACCAGACAATTTAGATTTTGTTGTGTTGGCATAAAAACAATAAAACCAATGCATACACTGTTCTCTCCTCCGTAAAGGCAGTTTTTATGGTCCATAGAGCACAAATGAAAAAAGGAAAGGTGTTTCTGCCAAGAATAGTGCTATAAGGAATGAAAAATGCAGTGCTCTGAGAAAGACATTTTCAGTCTTGCCCTGATTGTGCTGACTTTTTGTTTTAAAACCCAAAGATTTTGAACAAATGTTAAATATTTCAAGTAACTTACGGTTAAAAAAACCCAAACCCTAATGCTATTGAAATAAGTTTTTGCTATCAGCTTTGACCTGGAGATAAGACTTCATAGCTCCAAAATCACTAATGGATTTCAGAGAACTTTCTTGCCTTTTACACCAGAACGATATATAGTCCTCTACTGAATAACTAACATCACAAGGGTTCTTGTTGTAAAATACTGTGGAACATGACAAGTATGATATATCCCACACTTCTGCAGGTTTCCTCCTTTATAAATAGGAATAAGAATTTAATCAAACTTAATCTGTTTCTAAAGCATATCCTATATTCTGGATGTTTGTAAAGATAAACCTATTTCTGTTCACTCTGCCTGTTCTCAGATACAAATTGCGTGTACAGAACTCCACACTTCATTTGCACTGTATCTGAAAACAATCTCCTTTCCCAAAAGCACTGACTGCATAGTTTTATCAATGGAAGTGAGCATGAAGATCACAAATATTACTTTAAATATTACCTCAAATAGAGTAAGAATTTCCCACAATGCCACAATTTTAACAGATGTATTCTCACAGCATCTATAGCTGTATGAGAGATATTTGTGCAATATTCGAAGCACAATTAAGATGTGCTGTGCTCAAAACACTGTTGCTGTTGAGATTTGATATAAACTTATTGGGCAGCATTAGAAGTCAAACTTGGCATTGCTTTGGTCACAGATCTCTTTGAATGGGCAGAAGAGATAGAAAGCCTACTCATTATTATTTACCTTTTTGTTCCCAAAAAACCCCAGTTAAAAATAAATATTGTTTCATTGTCTTCACAGGTTTCAAAGACTTAATGGAATTTACACTGTCATCATTTTCCTAATAGCACCACTCAAGCAGCAGCAGTAGCATTAGCTATTGCTTGTAATGATAATCATCAAAATGAGCCTAGTTGCACAGACAGATTTTTGGGGATTTTTTCCCAATGAGTTCACCTATCAGTTCTGTTGACAGACATAACAAAATTCTTTACATCCAAAATGGCCAATAATTTAAAGTATTTCTTCACAAAATATCCCATATAATAGATTTGCCATCTATACATTAGCATCAGCCACCTCTGAGGTATTTTGCAGTGGGATTTGGGTTTAGCATTCTGTGCATTTTATTACACAGAGTAAATACCAACCACATTGGACCATATGTGCTAACAGCTGAGTCTTTCTCTGTGCTTTTCTGACCTTGGTGACTAGAAAATTGGAGTTAATTCAGGCAAACAGGATTGATGCCATATGTGGTTTTTATCAAAGGTGTAGAGGAGTGGTGGGATACTGATCAGAAGAATTTTTTGTTAACAAATCTGTCAGATTTTGAAATAATTCTGGCAGTTTTATCTTTAAACACCTTTAGTCTCCTAAACAACATACTTGAGAAGATAAGCAACATAACACTTAAGGAGCTGCTTTCCTCCAACAATAGAAAGAATAAATAAAAGAAATAATTGAAAAGATCTGGAATTAAAAGTTACAGTAAAAGACAGAGGAACTTTTCAGCCAGACTGGCTCCTGCTGAATACATTATGAAAAATTCATCTACACACATAAATGAATTTACATGTTTTCAGTTAATGATCCATACAGAAAACACAGACAATAGCAGAGTTATAAGATGTAGTTTTAAGTATTTTTTAGTACTGATATATAGAGTCCCTTCCCAACTTACCAGAAGTTGATGGAGAAAATCACATTGCTGACAAAATCATACAACATGTCAAAATTTAGAGTAAAATACAATTAATGTGTTTATTTGCATGCTGCAATATGGACATCTGTAGTAAGTGAGTCCAGGCAATATAAATGTAGTTCAACAGAGAAAGGGATATCATACAGCTTTTGAAGGCTAAGTTCTACAAAGGCTCTGCTTTATTTATAATTGGGAGCAGGCAGAACAAATGTATGGCAGAACCAGGGGGAAAGAATTCACTTTCCAATATTATTAACTGGTCTATTTGAATTCTTTTCACAAGAATTGCTCAAAATTAACAGCAATAAAGTAACTGAAAATTTCCAATGAATGAAAATGTGAAAACTAATTACCAGCTTGTTTGACCACCCAGTGATTTAAATCAGTCATGTCAGGATTAAATAATACACCAAAACTCAGTCATAGATTATTCTAAGATTTCTGCAGCTAATCCTGTGCTAATTACTTAATTATTGCTCATTACAAGTGCCTTAATATATAACTGAACTGTGCAGAACTAGTCTTGGGGAAAAAAAAAGTATAATTTTGAGAAGCACTATGATGTGTGATCTTCTGAAATTACTGAATCCAAAATTCCCCTATTTCATATATTTTTGTAGAGGAAAAACAAAGGTAAAACAGTGAAAAGTTCATGCGCTGTTATTTCCACTACTCTTTATAAACTGAAGAAACTTGTGCTGCTCAAAATCTGACTATAAATACATAGTTTGCATTTTCAGTAGAACCCTGGGTACTATATCTTTAAGTTAGGTTGAACTTTAAATTGCAAAAGCAATTTTAATTTGAACACATTTAGCATTGGCTGTAGGAACAGATACTTATTCCTGTGACAACAGTGAAGTGCTCTCTCATGTTTGCACCAGGAAGCATCTGTCATATGGTATGGCCTCAACATTGCAGCCTTAAAGATGTATGTGTTCTCTTCACATCAGTTGCCCTGAATTCTTGGAAAGATCATGGTGAAAAGCACTGTCACCTCTTATTTCTTTCCATTTTCAGCGTTTTCTCCATGCATTTTGCAATGCAAACAGAGGTCCAACTGTAGTCTTATTAAACATTATCTTCAGTTACAGAAATCAGAGTTAAAATGGTACTAACATTGAGCTATATCAGTCAGAACAAGGAAATAAGTAGTTGGGCTGGGATGACCTCCCCTCAATCCTTACTTTTTTTTTTCCTATGTGAGCAAAAAACTGAAATTTCAGTGATAAACTAAACTTTCAAAAAAGTTTCAAAAAAGTTTTAGATAATAGTGTATTAGGAACAAAGTAAACAGAATGATGGAAAAAATGAGAGAGAAAAATTTCATATCAAGTTCTGTTTGCAGAAAAATTAAGATAATAATAAGAATCAAAATTTAAAAATGGAATTTTTTTATTTGGGGAAAAAGTATTTTTTTATATAAATAATTCCTCAGCTGACATAAAAATTTTCTGTGCTACTCAGGAAGAGCACATCATGTGAGATGTATCCAGAGATACCTTAGCGACATTTTTAGCTTTCTAACTAAAAATTTCTACTAATTGTCATCGCAGAAGACTTTTTATTATTGACTAAAATATTATTCAAAATTGATGTACTTATAGTTGCACATGGTAAAAGCAATTACACTTTATAATCTATGCATTTTTGAGGGCAGAACAGAATTTTTTATTAATAATGAAGTGTTTTAAACACGGCTTGAAGTAATTAGTTTGTGATCTCTGACATCCATGTTCTGAAATACAGTCAAGAGAAGGAACAGCTATTTGAAATGTACTTATGTGGTCTAGTGGAAATCTATGTGCCATCAGAAAAATATTATGTGGGCTGGTATGTGATAACTCCTAGAAAACTTACAGTTAATGATCATGAGGGGGTTGGAGCTAGAGGATCTTTAAGGTTCTTCCAGCCCAAATCATGCAATGATTCTATGATTATCCAACTGCCAAGGATTCTGGACATTTCCTTCATGGAATCACTGGGTGTAGCTGTGCATCATTCTGTTTCCCCATCAAACTGTCAGTAAATTGACCAGTTGGACAGAAAAGTAATTCTGTTATCCATCTAGTAAAAACCTAATGGGAAACATAATTTCTGATGTAGTTTGAGAATCCATTAAGTTGAATTTAGCTAAATTTATATTATTAGCTCTGCTAATCTGCTTACGAAAACAAGCCAGCCTTTTCAGGATGTTACCAAATTATTTTGCTGAGTGGTTTCCAATAATAACAACTGGGACTACAGTGTTTGACTTAGTTCCTTATTTTGTTTTAATTGAAACATCGGAGAAAATTCCATTTGAGGGAATTTCATGGAAACTAATTTATGAGCAACTATTTTAGAAACTTCCAATAGACATTAAGTAAATAAGTATTAAATTTCAATTTAAAAAGCTAACAACATTACTGGTGACTGACTTAATGCTTTGCTGTTCACATGTATTATATAAGACTGAAAACAATGGTAACAAAAACAAAAATAGAGCAAAAACACTGAAAACTCACTGAGTACATTCTACATTGTATACCATACTACTTATACTACTACCTCTAGTTCCCACAGAGTTTGACAAAAATTAACTGCTGCACTCATAGTGTTTTTTATTGTATTTTAGTACATTACTGATACCACTGTCAATGTGTTATTGTGACTATGTTATTTTGAGTGATCCTTTGGTTGACCCCTTCACTACCCACAGGTAGGGTTAGAGATGACCTATGAGTTTGAAAGCCATTGTGCAGGAAAATGTGTTGTAGCAACATCGCAAACATGTTTATCTGCATATGCCAAGAAAAAAAGCAGCCAAAGCAGTGACAGTACAAACAATTTCAAACATGAAACAGTGGATTAAATTGCTTGGGCAAGTAAAGAAATAGTTTCATGTTTATTTTGAATATCAGCCATCTGCTGAATTTGCTTAAAATGTGCTAATTAACATAATAGGTTTTTCTAATGAGCACCTGGATCAGCAGTTAGACAGATACACCCTTAGTTCATTTTAAAATAAATAGCTGCAGATAAGTGAAAGACATTCTCTGTCAACAAGTAAATTAATAAAGAAAAATAACCTGCTTTAAGGTGTATAGATCCATGAACAATTTTTAACTTGTCATAAGACCGAAATCAACTTTTATGGTTTCATCTTAGCAACAGCTAACTTCAGTAGTGTGCATCAACACTGTGTGATCAATGTCACTTATCAAAGGGGACGGATATTATAATCTTATTAATTTGCATGAATATTCTTATAATTTGATTCTGGTTTATGTTTATATGACAAAGTTGCACTGAATCTTTTAGGAAGGTGACAACTTACTGAAGATCTCTGGGAAAAGTATATTCATGTTCATCATGACAGATGTGAGAGCATCTGTCAATTAGCCCGTACTTTCCATTCAGATCATGACAGTATTTGCCATAATTCTATGATAGATATTTTCTCTAGCAAATATATTCTATAGCTAACTTTATCCCTGACAATGTTTTTACTTTAAATATAAAAATTTAACTAAGTAATTGCTATGTCTAAAGAAACATCAAACAAAAAAAATTATATACAAACCACAGTCACATAATTATAATATTTTCTTTACATTCTAATTACTCTCTATTTGATTTCCTAATTTTGAGTTAAATGTAAGAATAAAGAAAATCCCAGTAACTTGTTCGTTTGCTCTACTTACTCTAGGGTTGCCAAACCATACAGCATGATATTTCTGGGCTTGTTTGTTATCAACTGTTATCCTTATGGGACTTGTAAGTAGGAGTGAGAAAATTAATGAGTTGAGACAACGACAGTTTAACAGGTAAAGCAAAAGCCGTGTGCACAAGCAAAGCACAAGGAACTCATTCACCATTTCCCATGGACAGGCAGGTGTTCAGCCATCCCCAGGAAAGCAGGGCTCCATCATGTGTACCCATTATTTGGGAAGACAAACATCATCACTCCAAACATCCTGCCCCTGCTTTCTTCTTCTCCCCCCAGCTTTATATGCTGATCATGATGCCGTATGGTGTGGAATATCCTTTTAGTCTGTTGGGGTCAGATGTCTTTGCTCTGTCCCCTCCCAATTGTTTCTGCACCCCCAGCCTATTCACTGGTGGCGTGGTATGAAAAGCAGAAAAGGCCTTTTCTCTGGGCAAGCACTGCTCAGCAGTAACAAAAATGTTCCTGTCTTATCAACACTCTTTTCAGCTCAAATCCAAAACATAGTCCCATACCAGCTACTGCAAAGAAAATTAACACTGCTCCCACCAAAACCAGCACAAAGCCATAGCCTTTTAAAAAATGTCTAGCATGAGTTAAAGACAGCTAAAAATTTGAAATGGCTCATCTATTCCAAGAGGAATAGTGCTGACATTGAAGGTGATAAGGGAAGGGAGGCCCAAAGTTTTATGTTTTATTAATGTAATCACTGTTCCTTAATTCAGTCTGGTAAATCTAAGAAAAGCCATTTGTTCAAATGGACATAGAACATGCAAGGAAAATAAAACTATGGAGGCTCATTCCTGTTCTGTGAGAGGATGGCCCATGTACCAGTGTCCCAGATTACCACAACAGTCCTGGAATCACAGAACTGTTGAGGTTGGAAGGAGTCTCGAGATAATTTATCCCAAAATCCAGTTCCAAGGAAAGTCTAGTAGAGCAGATTGTCTAGGATATTGTCTAGTGTTTGAGAATTTCCAAGAATGGAGTCCTTACAATCCCTCTGGGAAACATGCTCCATTGCTTGACCCTCACAGTAAAATGTTTAAATGTAAATGTTGATATTTCAATTTTTGCCACTGCCCTGTCTTCTTTCACTACAAACCACCAAGCAGAGTTTGGCTCCATCTTTTTTACATCCTCCCACCACATATTTATAAATATCAGTCTACATTCCCCGCACACAACTTTTCTTTGTTCCAGGCCAAACAAACCCGGCTCTCTCAGTCTCTCTTCTAATGATGGCTACTTTAATTCACCAGGGGTTTGGCATTTTCTTTTGTTGACCTACATGAGGTTCCTGCCTGTCGAGGTTCCTCCAAATGGTAGCACAACTATCTGGTCTGTCAACTACTCCTCTCAGTTTTTTTATCATCTGTAAACTTGCTGAGATATCACCATCCAGATCATTAATGAATCTGTATGGGACCTGATATCCACATGAGAGCATAACTGTTTATAACTGGTCTCCAGTTGGACTTCACGCTGTTTATAACAACCCTTTGAGCCTACCAGTTCAACCAGATTTTAGTCCTACTCACTCTTCACTTAATACAATCCATACTAAACTAGATATATACCTTTAACCAATGACACATAAGCAAAATTTGTCCTGTTTTTGTCTTGGTGTTGAACTGTCCTTCTGGTCTTGATCTCCCTTTTAAAGTCTAGTAAAGACATTCAAATAGCCTCTAAGAGTCTCTTTATACTACTTATCATAATATTTTGTAGACAAAGTGGATTTCTGCTACACTGAAGATTCACAGAACCATAAAATAATAGAATATGTGGTGCTGGAAGGAACCACAATGATCACTGAAGTCCAGCTCTGAGTCTTGCTCAAGATTGCCCCCAGAGTCACACCACGTGCCTAAGATCTTTGTCAAAACACTTCTTGAACTCTGTCGGGCTTGGTGCTGCAACCACTCCCCTGGGAAGCCTGTTCCAGTGCCCAACCCCCCTCTGGGGGAAGAAGCTTTACCTGATATCCAGCCTAAACCTCCCCTGACACAACTTCAAGCCATTCCTTCAGGTTCTGTCACTGGTGACCAAAGAGAAGAAATCAGTGCCTGCCTCTCAACTTCCCTTCACGAGGAAGTCGTAGACTGCTGTGAGGTTTCCCCTCAGTCTCCTCTTTTCCAGGCTGAACAAGCCAAGTGACCTCAGCACCTCCTCATCCTATCTTTTTAATATAACCATTTTGTCTACATCTTCAAGTACAAAAAGTAAACTTATCTCCATTTCACTCTATTACTCCACTGTTTCCTTTGCATGTATAATGACTTGGGTTTAGACTCTGCTGCTTCTTATTCTAATTCCACCTCCTCTCCTGCTTACAGATGTTAGACTGCTAACATTTTGAAGACAAAACAGCACCTCTACTTCCCCCAACATATGAGTAAATGTAAATAATTAAAAAACTTTCCTTTTTTTTTTTTCTGTAGTAGTTAATAAAATCAGTCTTAGTTCCTTTGTTCAAAACCAAGTCTTCATAATTCTGTTTGATCTTTCGCTAGAATATTTCTTAGCTCTCTTCCTATTGATTAGACAAAAAACCCCATTGTTATCTCAATATTCAAGTCGGGAGTGCATTTACTGAGAATTCATTAAAACTTGCCCACTGTGCCTTATCAAACTGAACCTGATTTTGTGACCTTTATGCCTCACTTTAAAAATTTCAATCTGTTTTAAATCACTAGCTTAGCTGGCTTTTTTTCCATTTGCCTGCACCAAAATGCGCCTTGTTCGCCTCAACTCTTTTGACCCTCACTCACGTATAGTATGATTATTGCCTAGAGAAATGTTAAACGTTTGCTTTGACCAGCTTATTTTTCCACTTTCAGTTTTTTTATTTCCTTTGAGTCTTTTTTTGATATGTATGAATTTACTTCAGACTGGAAGCTGACAAGAGGCTTAAGGCAATCTTATTTTCTCCCCCTTTAAATGGGCTTTATCTAAGCAATACCAAATACCATAGCAGCAGTGCAGTACCTTTTGTTCTTGATTGCAGGGCAGCCCATTTACTTGAAATTTCAAATGACGGAGAAGGAACTAATACAAGCTCATGCATACATTTACTTGTCTTTGGGATCAACCTTTTGAACTCCTTGAAGACAATGATTAAGCTATTTCTTACTCTCTACACAGCTCTCCTAGACCAATTTACAGGTTATAAGTTAGTCTACTTCTTCACTATTATCATCCATTAGAACAAATATGCAATGCTTGGAAAGATAATAAAGCTAGCAAATAATACACATCAATGGATATAAAATACACCAGCTCACTGAAACCATTTTATTTTTAAAAATCTTGCCTAAACATTGTGCAAGCTTATACTTCATTTTTATTTACTTCTCTGGAATCTAATAATCCCTCAGAAACTGAAACTAAAGCTATTGTCCTTTTAATACTTGTGTCTAAATAAATTAATTTATACTTGTTTTTTCTGGTGCCTCAGGATCTTGATTTTCCAAGAGAAAATTAAACTTCCAGACATTTCCGGGAAATTTTGTCCCTTTAAAATTACTGTCCAAAAAATTTTGAATACATCTCACATATTTCAAACATTGTATATAATCCACTTATGGTATAAATTTTATCAAGACACTCAAAAATGAAATTTCCATAAGTCTTCTAAATCTATGATGAATTGTATATGGTGTACAATTTTATTTTCCAGTTGTGGAATATGAAAAACTTACACCTAGGTCAGAGTTCCTTAACAGAACTCCAGACTGAGCTGACTGGTTTAGAATGAAGTCCAAACAATAATTTTAACAATAATTTATAACAATAATTTACAACAATAATTTACAAATAAACATTAGTGAGAAATAAAAGATACATTTTTTGTGAACACTCATACATAAATATTATGAACCCTATGCCATAACACTCAAAGGTAAAATTTCTACTAGTCTTTCTGGATTATGCTTACCCCACCTGACTAGTGGTGTTCAGTATATTTCTATATTATACTACATTTTTCAGTAATTCATTAAAAGATTTATTCAATAAAGAAAATCATTGGTATTAGCAAATTGATATTAGCAAATTATATCATAGAATCAGAGAATTATAGAATCATTTAGGTTGAAAAAATATATCTTCTAAGATACATCCAGTTTAACCATGATCTTAACACTGCCAGGTCTACAACTAAACTATACAACTACCCTAAAATTCATGACTCCATGGTGAAAATTGATTAAAACTTTATCATGGACTGATAAAAAAGTTCATACTGATTCATGGAAGGGTTTTGGTTGGAAAGGACCTTCTAAGAATATCTAGTCCAGCCTCCTTGCCTTGGACAAGGACTTCTTTCACTAGATCAGGTTGCTCAAAGCCCTGTCCAATCTGGCCTTGAGCTTGCTGGTACTCTCCGCCAACACCCCCACTTTATAGTCACTAGTAACATTCATGTAAAGAGGTCCTTGACCCTCAGAATCACTGTCTCTCCTCGTTAAAAAGAAGTAATGTCTAGAAGTAGTTTTAAATAGAGCATAAATACATAGTCAAACTCATTGAATACGGATATTTAGCATTTTTCTTTATGATGGCATCCTTTCCTCCATTGAATTACTCCTACCATCTCCCAGATCCCTAATTTAGCCAATCCTCAGCCATTTGGAAGAGTTTATCATTCCATATATCTTTATACACAGGTATAGCTACACCCCTTGCAGTGTGTTTTTGTGTGTTTATACATCCAAATACCATATCTCTGTGTGTTTTTATTTTTGTAATGCATTTCTCATAGATCCTAAATAGAACACTAGATTTAAGTAGACTAGATAATTAGGTTTAACAAATAGTCCTTTCTATGTAGCGGCTTCTCTAGTTATGAAAGAGTTAGGGAAAGTATTTTGAACCTTGAAGAGCATCAAAAAACTTTCAGTAGAAGATATTGCAGCCTTGCAATGTAATTCTTAATATTTGATGGATACTAATTCCAATGAATCTCTACACTATTGACACATATTCAAAGATTTTTCAGAAATATGGTCTGCTATTTTGAACTAACCAAATCACTTTTTGTCCATTTATATTTCCACCCACTTCTCAAAGATATGCAGAAATTAGTATCACCTTATACATCTGCAATGATCTGCAAGAGAGAGGTCATCTGGGAGGGTTGAAACTATCTCTTTTGAAAATTCTGTAGAAGTAAACTCCTCATTATCCTTTCAAATACAGGACCTGTGGCTAGACAGCTATAGGTCTTCTGAATAGATCAGGATGCAATCTATTCTGGAAAAAATACTGACATAGCACAATTTGTTCTTCAGATCAAGGAAGAGAATGTGAACTTTTTTCTTCATCCTAATTTAACATGATGAGGTAAGTGGTGGAAAGGGAGAGCCAATAAGGAATATGGTGAACCACCACAGTAGCAAGCACTCAGGACCAATTTACTAGTATTAATATAAAGAGGAGATTTTTAATGTTTTTGATAAAGCTTAAGAGCCTATTTCAAAGCTTATAAATAATGTATAAATATTTAAAGAATGCTATTAATTTCACTTGGTTATAAAAGTCAGGATACACAGGTGAAGTTCGCATTTGCATATTCAATTTGAGCCTTACTCTAACAAAAAAGAAATTTTCTTTTTTTATCTCTGTTCATAAACATCTTCCCAATTGCCTGCCATGCTCAGTATAAAATATAAGCATAGATATTTTTGTCAGGACTTTTGAGACAGGTCAAATATGACAGAAAAGCAGAGAGACATCAAGACAGAACCAATACATTAATCTTGAGATACTAATAATTTCAATAGAGCTATTTCATTTAGGACCAGATGAGGATAAGAAGCTACAACCTTGTACCTGTATTACTAGAATTCTGATCTTGAGAAATGTCAGATAACTTTGTTTATACTATTCTGTCATTCTCAAAATTATAATTATTATTCAGCAAATCATTTTCTTCACTATTCTCACTTTGGTTGTTTCTTCATCCCAGTAGGGGGAAGCGTGTGGGAAAGGGAAGGAGTAACTATTTCTGCTCTCTGAAGAAATTTTTTTCATTAGACCTATTATTGCTGTACAACTTTGTTGTTAATATCAGCTGCTAGCAGAAAAGTATATATGGTAGACATTTCATGACTACCTGAAAACGAGAAAACACCTACTGTACAGTGTGACCTTGAGTCACTAAGAAAGGGATTTATAGTTAGAAATAAGCTGGACAAGTCTGCTTACTAGTACCAAGCTTTGTGGAGCAAAAGATGGAAGAGGAAAGAAGGCAGTTTAGTGATTTGATAGAACAAATAGTCAAGAAGGTGCACTTTAAACAGTTTCCAAGGTAACTACCTCTGAGGCTGAAATCTATAAATAGGGGTATGAACAGGGTACTGAAGGCAATCAAATATGCAAAGGAAAATAAATAATTAGAAGAGTGGAAGGTTAAATGAAAGAACATGAAAAATTATATTTAAAAAAAAAATAATAAAGGAGTAGTAAAAAAAAATTACTGGATATTAGTGGTGTCAGTAGTATCTTCACAGTGGCCTGAAAAGCTTTGACAAAGAAGATAAAATTGTCTACCAGAGGAGTATTTGAAACCAAATTATATGACTTTATAAGCATTTGGATGTGCACATCCAATTTATATAGATTATATATACATACATGTACACATACACACAATCTGCTTAGGTTGTCTGATATTGCTGTAAGTGCAAGAGATCAAATGTACAGTATAGTTGATATAGAATGTTAGTCAAGAAAATATATTTAATCTGGGCTATGAATTTATCAAATAAATATTCCCTTAAATGGTGAATACTGATTCTTTATTTAAAAATAAGTCTTTCCAAAGATCACATTAGTTTTTTCCCTTATTATTTGACTGAAATAAAGCTTCCTGGTTATGGGTCAATATCTACTTCAACCCCTGTACTTTCGATGTTACAGCAAAAGTATTTTTCCCAAAGGTAGTAAAAAAGGACAAAGAGCAACACTAGATTGTCATGTAAATACGAGCACCTTTGAGCCAAAACAGATTTGACAAACCTCCCAAAATTATAAGATGCAGACATGATTCAAAAGACTAAAAATTATTAAGGGAGACTTTGTGTATGTGCGTGTTATCCACCTTAATATAACGTGTGCATGCATGTTGATGAAACTGAAAGAAACTTGAAATATTTATGTTTGATATCGTTTAAAGATTTGAGTTTTCAAGAGTGACAGTTCTTTATATTTTTCTGATGCATTTAGCAGAATAGAGAGGAAAGAATAGAAGGAAAGGAGAAGGAGAAGAAATAAGTTCTAAAATCCAAATCTCCTTTCAAACACTTCTGATTTTAACACCAAATGCTGTTGCAAACAATGATATGAACCAGTTCAGGAAAGCTCTAAATTTATATGAAATATAAATTGCTAGAAAAATGTAGGTTGTGAAAGAAAAGCAAGTGAAACCTGTGGGTTTGCCTAGATCTAGTACTTAAAGAATAAGATTGATTCTCTTTTTTTGTGTTCTGAAAGAAAACAGGAAGCCCAGAAAGTAGTTTAGACACCTTAGGCCAAATATACATGTTGCATCATCCCAGGATATTTGTTCCAAAACATAGGATAAACTTTGTTTCATAAAACCAAATTCATCCCTTTAAAGAGACATGGCATAAGACTGACTGTTGCATCAAAGTTCTTCTAACTTCTGGAATCTGGCTTTCTGAGCTCCTGAACTCCTGCTAGGTTATGAGGTCATGCCATGGTGAAGGCCAGTAAATGAGTATAGATAATAATATGGGCATGGATCTATGAAGAAATGAAAACTCATTCAGAAGAAATGTTGCAGTATTACTTTGAAAATCTTCCTGGAAGTTCATCTTTCTTTCACGTTAGAAAAATTAAAATATTTAAGTGCATCATATAATTACTCAAAAAAGCCAAGAAACTTTTCTCACCTCAAAAAGCCAAAACTTATCTGTTTACTGCCAATGAACCTATGAGTATTTCAGATTTT
The DNA here is from genome assembly GCF_020740725.1 of Corvus hawaiiensis. Taxonomy (NCBI): domain Eukaryota; kingdom Metazoa; phylum Chordata; class Aves; order Passeriformes; family Corvidae; genus Corvus; species Corvus hawaiiensis. Next base: position 43,773,450 of record NC_063215.1, on the reverse strand, counting down.
TATTAAAGATTAATCTTTAACAGAGGTCTATTAGATAAGCTTTATGGCTCTTCAGTTTGTTTTGTTTAAGGGATGTTTTGTTTTGCTATTATTGTTTAGATACATTTTAAACTTTCAGGTATACTCGTTCAAGGTAAATGTGGAGGAGGGGAACTCCCTGTTGCTGTAGGAGCAAAGACAATGCACAAAAGAAAAGTAAGGCAAAAAATCAACTTCTTAATTATTCAACAATACACTTTCCTGAAAATTTCTTACATGTCTCTTTTTTATATTCAACATTTTTAAAGCATAGTAGGGCAAGACTTCTGTCATCTGAAGATGACGTGAGCACAGAGGTAAGAGTTTGCAGGAAGTGCAGGAGCTCAAGCTATTTGGTGCTTGAATATATGTTACATACAGGAGCATTCAGATATTTAGGTGTTTTCATAGGTAGATATCGCACCAATGTTCACAGCTCTTCCTAGTATGTTTAGAAGAGAATTTTAGATACATATTATATCATACAGGATGTATTTATATCATTATGAATTCTGCCTACTGAAATTGAGGTAACAGGGGTATCTATGAAGACAGCTGTGGTGTTATGCTAAATCCAGTCAGTAGATCAACAGGTGTTAATGTGCAGTGAGAAGAACAAACAGATTTTAGGCTTTCCATTCCAGGACATGGAATCTAACATAGAAACCAAACATATATTGTTTTGTCATAATAATTAGTTCTCCTAATATATAAAGGGGACAGACAATTGTTTGGAAGCTGGTATTGAAAACCTACAACTAAAAAGTCTTAGAAGTCTTGCTATAATATTCTTCAGGAACAATAGAAGTAGCCCTATTCATATATGACAATTTTCAAAACACTTGGGTTTTTTTCAATTAATATAATATTTCTATTATATTTTTGTGTTCTCTTAGTTGAGCCCAGAGAACTTAGGTACATGACCTTGTTGCTACTATACCTTTCCCCACTAGCAAAAAGGAACATAACAAGGAAAATCTGATTCCCAGCAGAAGATTAATTACAAACATCCAAAAAGTCAGAGGAAAATAAATCAAGAGCATAATGTGTGCATTTTTTTGATTGTTATTGACTCTTCTCCCATCTTACTCAGTCTCTAAGATTTATTCAGGAAATAAAGATGAAATATACCACTTTAATCAGCTTTCATCTTTGATTGCTTTTACCATGAACTTAATGCAGTGAAAAGAAATTAATTGTAGAGTTATTCAAGCAAGGGGTTTTGTCACTGCAAGTTTTCTGTTATTGCATGGCTTGAATCTTGGAAAATAAATTGATGAATCTTTGATATGATAGTATTTCTATCACTGTGCAACCTGCGAACAATGATACAATTACAACCTACAAAATAATAACCTTTAGTCTTTTAGAAAAAATAAATTTAATGGAGTTTCTACCTCTGAGGACTTGATCATCCACAATATTCATTCTGTGACAAACAGTCTTTAAAACAAAGTAACCTCTTTAAAATCTTACCCTCTGTTTCATTTTAATACTAGCGCCTCTCTAAAGACTGCTATGAGACTCACATAGTCCTGACTGTTGCATCAGATGAAGTCAGGTGAAATCAGGACCATTGTGCAGGGCATCCTGAGGATTTTCCTGCTTGCTTCTCTCTACAGCTATCAAACAATAACCCTCCTATTACTCCTGACGTTTACTAGAAGCTGACTGTAGGCTGAGAGGGACAGCAAGGACAGGATGGGAGAGAGAGGTAGAGAAGTATAAGAAATACACTTGCAATGCTAAATACAGGCAGCTGTCAAAATCCTCTAAAAGCTGTTGTAATTTGCCTGCAATGCAGGGCCAAGTACATGTAAGGTGCCTAATCAAAATAAATCAGCCCCACAACAATGGGAAAACAAAGCTCATGTATTGAAAACAAAGCACATGTTCAGAATTCATTTAGGAAGAGAGAAACTTCATCTAATGACATATCAGTAGCTAAAGATAGGTCAAACTCTTCTGACAGAAGTCTTTGTGATCAAGACTTCGTCCCATACTGTGAATAGGAGCTCTAGTGGCAGGAGAACCAAGAGAGCAAGAAAGCTTGAGAGTGAAGACATGCTCTGCAGGCTACCAATTTTCCAGCTTCCTTCTGCCAGACACTGCCAGACTGCCTTAGTAGTACAGACACACAGAGAGTATGGAGAGATAATAAGCTGAAAGTGAGCAATTTTCTAAGGGAAGAAATGAGATGAGGTGAACACCTAACAGCTGCCAATCAGAATTAAATGATACTGTGAGGATACTTACCTGAGAGTTGATGAATGAAAATGTAGCAGGTCTGTACAATTTGTGAATCTGCACTTTTGTATATAAATTGCATTAAAAAAATACTGTCCAAAATATAAAAATTAGAAGATTATTACTGAACACTCCCCTTTCTCCAAATATCTGTATTATTTTATAGAATTATTTTAAGATAATGATCTGATGGGGTTTTCACACTCTCATTCATGTTAAACTTGCTATTTCAATTTAATAAGTTTCTAAAGATCACTAAATATTTTTTATGTTGGGTCTGGTGGTTTTTTTCCCAGTGAAACTGGGAGGAAAATCTTGACTGGAGACAAATAGCATACAATATTAATGTAGGAGTCAGCTAAATACCTTGAAATCAGCAGCAATAAATGCTCTCATGACCCATCTTAAAGCAACTTTTTCATCTCTGCTATAATTATGATAATTTCTGATGACAATCTACCATATTTTTAAATTTTTTCTCTGTCATGTAATCCTGCATTGTTTTTGATTTCCAGGGTAATCCTTAGAGTCGGCCTATTGTGAGGAGGTATTGGATTTTAATATGAACGACCTTACACTAGACTGAGGAATAAAGAAATTTTGTGGAGACATAAGTGAAAAGATAAGCTATGATATCAACATTGTGATCTCTTTCTGATAACATTTCTAGGATTCATTAAGATGAGTTTCTACTACATTTTCACTGCCTAATCTAATTTTAGAGTAGTCTGAAATAATATATTTCCATATACATCCATGTGGTTTTTTCACCTCTTTCCTGTAATTTGGTGTCATGTGATTTCTATTAAAATGATGCAGAAAATTAAGGCACTGTGAACTGTTCCCTCCAATGGCACAAATTAAGTACGAAGCACCCTAGCATGACTACAATCCTTGTTTTTAAAAATGTTATTATTTCATTTCATTGTTTGGGGTTTTCATTTCACTGACCTGCTGGTAAGAAAGTGAATTAAATGACCCACCACAATATGGAGAGAAATCTGTAAACTCCCCCCAGTTCACAGATTTGTTAGGGGGAAAGTTACATATTTTGTTCCTGAGACTTCCAAAAAGGAAATGCCTTCTATTTATGACAATGCACACTGTCCTACCCTCTCAGCCTAAAGATCAGAAGCATATTTTCATTTCAAGGTGGCTGTGAGAGCTAGACATAATTCCTGGCTTAGAATTCTCCAGTGAAAACTTCCTTACATCCTTCAGCCTTTTCTCCTTCTGCACATACAGGGAAAAAGAGTAGGATTTCAGCTTCTCTCTCTTTGGTCTAAGACATTGGTTCCTTGCAGGCCTTCACAGATAATTTATGAAGACAGATACTGACCCTTTGTTTAGAAAGAAAAATGTGCAGAAGGGAGGCTGGAGAAGGACAATGCAAAAAACAACCCTCTCGTAGTCTTGGATGAGAAAGGTTGTCAGACAAAGAAAGAAAACAATGCAGAATTAAACCTTTCATTTTCAAAGTCCTAATCAAATATAAACCATTCCTAACATCACCCACTGAAGTATTTAAATATAACCTCCTTTTTTCAATACAGAAACTGAAGAAAAAAGACGCATTAAGTGGCCTGATTTGTAATAACATCACTTGATATACAGAGGCTGAACTTGGGAGTTTTGGTCTTGAACTCAGGTCTGAAAGTGTGATAGGTCTAAAAAGGAGATGATAAAACAGGGTAAGCTGCTGTAATGGCTAATACAATTTTCACATCATTATCAGAACCCACCCAGGTAGCAAAACCAAATAAGTGACTGCTGATAGAAGACCATTTATACACATGTTGATTCACAGTTATGGGTCTTTCCCTTTCAGAACAAAACCTGAGCAACCCTTTTCACATCCTGTTAGTAAAGAGCTAACTACACTCAGAAGTAGGTAACAATGACTGCTCCCTACAGTGTGACTGCCACTCACTGTTCGCCTCTCACTTCTCAGAAGGCAGGAAGCGTGCATTGAAACCACGGGAACCTAAACCTATTATGCCCTCTCACCATAAGGTGAGTCTAAAGACCAGCATATGACCAGCTATACATGTATAAAAGTTACAGGACATTTTCAAAAATCTCTCTATATACAGTTATATTTTTTAAGTGAAATCCACAAATAACTTCATAAAAGAATCCTTAATGAAGTATATAATAAACAACTTCCGCATTTAAAATCTAATTGTCAGTAGGCTGTGATTACAGGATAAAAGATAAAGATGCAGTTAAGTATACAGTCTGTGGTAGCACTTTTAATTTTCAAGCTTTACATGTTATAAGTACTTTTGCTGCACTGCACAGTGCTATTTTACTCAACATATTTTTTAACACAATTATTTAACAGGACAGATGAGCAAATCCCTTTACTTAGAACCAAAACTCTCCAAGCAAGATATGGGGGAAAATACAGGTCTAACCTCCAACATCATTAAATTATCTTGATAGTGTATATTTGATTGGATCTATGAACATTTGGAAAAAACTGACAGAAGTGATGAGACATAACTGCATTCCTTTTACAAGGCCACAGACAGGGCTTGCTGCAGAATGATGACTAGTAAAGATTCTGTGCACCATTTGCAGAATAAGGCAGCAGGTGAACAATGTAGAAAGTTTGACCTTATCTGGTAAGCCATCTGGTTCCCTTTCATGTCAGGAATGATTCTATTCCCTTTGCCAAGTCTTCACTGGAGGAGCAATCTGTCTGACCCTTCATAATTCTTCCAGATCTTACCTTCACTGTCAGCTAGCCTCCCAGATTTTATTCCACTATCAAATTTTCTTGGGGTTTTGCATCTGAAAATAGAGACCTGGAGTCTATTAAGTATTTCATAGACCTGTTTCTACTGTCCCTGAAACATCTGGAAAAATCGTGACTACACTGACAAGCATTTCTACTACAAAAAAAATAAAAGTGGACTCAGGTGATTTTCAAGACAGTTTGCAAGACAAGTAATGTCACTGTAAAGCAGCAATCTTCACATCTGCCTTTTTTTTTGGCAATGTAGTTACTAAACATAAATGGTGCTACTTTTATCTCAAGAAGGATATGAGCTACAAATCACTGCCAGTTCAGACAAGTATGTCAAATGCATGTCACTTTCTCAAATTTTACCCTAGTCTGACTGCTGTCATAAACAACATGCTGAGCTAAGAGATTCAATGGTAGCCATGCTATTCTTATATTTTAACCAGTTGCGGTGATTTGTTTAAATTAGAGGTGTCCATATACAGGCAATTTTTCTTGTTCTAGTGTCACAACTACAAAAGCATAAAGCATACTCCTAGATTTATATTATTTCAGCTCAGCCAACAGACATTTTCATGCCTTTCTAGACAAAGTTACAAGATTTATATGTTTAGAAACCAAGTCTAAAGAGACAATATAGACTCTCCTAGATTTCATTTAGCTAGATATAACCCTAAACTAGTTTCGGTCCATATTCTCCTAAGTAATGAGATGATCATAAAGAGGAAAAAAGCTTATAATGTGTTAAAACCCCATGAACTCATTAATGTGGATCTAAAGTGTTGGAGAAAAGTTCACAAGTGGCATACAGTGATGGTGATAGTAACCACAAGCCAAATTCTAAACTTCCATATGGTCACTCGGCACGGCTGGAGTACTGGGGTGCTCAGGAAATTTCTTGCTAACAAAGTGCTGTTGGGAGCCATAACCAACCAGCTGTCATGATTTAGACTGTGTTTGAAATAGGATCAACCCCAGGGACAGAAAGATACTGTTCCTTTGTGCAACTTCTTTTTACAAATTCTACAGAATTCACCTCTGTCATAAACAACAATCAAAGAAGAGCCCATACATAAATTAAAACCAGTGCCTCACCTGTTCATTGGAAGTAGTTGAATTTTACAAAGCATTTAAAAAAGAAATGTTTCAACATATCTATCTTGCGTATATTATTTCCCTTACAAAGCAGTTCAATTGATCTATATGGTGACTCAGTTACTGAAAATTGCACTTTCCTCAAAATCATGAGGGTACCAGGTGAGTTCCAAGGTCTCAGAAGATTAAAATACTGTAGGTAGAAATTAGTCTGAGGGAAAAAGATATGTACTTTGGGATTTATTCTTTACTTTTTAACTTAAAATACTTAAACTTTTCTCTTTTTTTTTTTTTTACAGTAATTTCTAACTGATCACGTTCATTCTTGTAATTTGGCTGTGTTTTCAGTCACGTACAGTTCCACTCTGCAGTTTACCTGTGACCCCTGCAAATACTTGCTAATGTGTGTGCTTTCCACAGAGGGGCAAAAGGCTCTCGCGCTTGTTTAGTTTATTGTGCACAAAGAAAGTGATCCAAACAAGGTTATTATATCTGCTGGGATTCAGAATTTAGAGACAACTCAAAGAATGCACAGACATCTAACAGTGTATCTATCTGATAAGGCATGTAACTGGGGATAATCTCCAATGTCATGAAGATCAGGCAGGGAGACAGAAAGAGACTGCACCAAATATTATATGTTTCTCTACATTAAGATCTGGGGAAAGAGAAGCTCTTTTCCCTTAGATTATTTCCCTCATAATTAGATTATATCATCTATCTTCATCTTTTGTATGTATATATAATATAATGTTTGCATATGTATATATATATACACACACACACATGCACAATACATATATATATACAACACATATGTGCGAGTGCATATTCTATGTATATATATTACATATATATGTATATATATATATATACATATACACTATCTTAGCTGATAGTTTGTCATGATTGACCTCATTTTTAAAATATTCCTTATGGACAGACCATACCAGGTTACCGAAAACAGCTTTAAAAACAGAAATTTAAGATTCGTTAAGAACAGACTGTTGCTTGATAGTAATTAATAGCAAATAGGAAGTAGTACAGACTTAAATTCTAATTATTTGTTAATTTTTATTGGCATTTCCATTTTGTCATTAAATGTCACAGGGATTATGCAGCTCATTTTTCTGGGATCATATTCATGCAAAAGCTAATGAACGACAATAGGAAACACTGCAAACATAAGGAAGAGTCAAATAACAAGCCAGTGCTCAGAAAACACACTCTACTGATTAACACCATCCTTTAGTATCTTGGATATCTAAACAAATGGAACATCAACAGAGAGGTAACAAGTGAGGTGTAGTCATAAGAACTGTTGATGTCCTTTAATGTCACTTACATGAAGTGCAAGATCAGGCTTTGGAGTGTAAAAAGAATACTTAATCTCTGAAGTATAAATGACAAGTTGAGAAAGATGTAACCAAGAATGGAAGTGCTATATGCGCTATATATGTGCTATATTGTAGGAAGACAAAAAACTTCCAGAGAAACCTAAAGGAAGCACTGTTTTGTTACTAACACTAAAATGTGTTCACAAGCCACTCACCATGGAAATGGCAGTTGCTTGGCTAAGTTTATTTCATTAGAAGAGTTAAGCAAAACTATTTTAGCTACATTGTAAAACTAAATTTTAACACCTCAGAATAGGCTTCCTTCAGATCTCAACCTCAGTTATTAATTGATTTAATTGATCAGGTAAAATATTCCCTGAGAATGTAAAAGTCCAGCAACAATCTCTTTGGCAGAGGTCAGATTAGTTTCTACCAATACGGTATTTTCCCTCGCTTCACTTTGTTTTTAGGGATACTATTGATGGGGGCAACAATCAGCTCCAGCTGGGAGGTTTCCTAAATTTTTTGCTTTAACTAACTGGGTACTTGTACTGCATAGTGATGTGAGCACTTGAGTGTTATCACAGTAATACGCAAAATGTAATAAGTCACAGCAATAAACAAAATTACTGTTTTGTATTTGAATATATACATTTTAATTGCCTTTTGTTGGACTTTTGTTTTTTTGGTTTTTAATGTTTACTTTTACTTAATTGAAGATTAAAAATTATAATCAGAAAATATCCTGTATTTTGCAGATATTAAGGCAAGGAAATTAGATTCTTTGCAGATGTGCTATAGCAATTATTGAACATGAATACTCAAGTAATTACTATGTTAAATACCTTATTCAAATAGGCAGAGTACAAATTAAAGCTATCCTAGTTTGTCTGAAATCCATAGCTTGCTATGAAGCAGCAATTTTCTCTTCTTCTCTTCCCCCATTTTTCTTCCTGCTTTGTTTTTTTTAAAAAACAACAACAAACATTCATACTCAATGTTCTAAGTAGAATGGCCTCAGTTTTCTGCACCCTTGTATCTTTGACATCATGCCAAGAAGGAGAGGACATATGTCTACTGAAGATACTAAACAGAAACAATCTAAATTAAAATAGACTATCTAGAAACAAAATTTACACTTTAAAAGCATAAATAGAATGGAAATACAAATTACACAGAATTTTTCTTCCGTCCTGTATGCATACCATTGACAAAAAACAAAAAAAACTTACAGTCCACCTGAGTAGACTAAGTAACAAAGGGCTGTTTAGGATGAGACATATTAGCATTCCAGTGAAGCAAACCCTGAATTTTCGGATGTGTTAAATGCCTTCTTTCCCTTCTCTTATTTTAGAATGTTAGTTTATTTATCTATTTGCTCTTTTGTTCATAATAATACACAAAATGGGATATCTTAAATGTTATGGATGCAAAGAGTTCTCCCCTCAAATGTCTTAGCAGTAAAAAAATCCAGTTATTCTTTCTAATGTATTTTCTACAAACTGAATCACCAGCTAAAACTAAGTTATAACAACACTGCTGCCACTGTTGGGAATCAAGGAAGATCCAGCCATCCTGTTTCCAGACCAGTCCCTGGAGGAATGTTAGGTCCCCAGTGAGACTTAGAGGTAGGCACTTAGCTGTTCAGAACAGCCAAACTTAGTCATTTCTGCATAACATCAGAAGAAAACTTTCTCAGGAAACTAATGAAATTGCTGACTGAAGGGGCAGGTGGCAATTGAGGATTTAAATACTAAAGGAGCAATTAGTTACCTAAGTTATATGTGGAACAGATGGCATCTTAGGAGAAGAAATGATGGATATATAATTTTAACTGAGTAATTTAGATAGGTAAACTCAGGAGTAGAGCTATAAAAATTTAATGCAATATTAATGCTCTTTAATCAATATATCAACACTGCAGTTTATTTTAAAATAAGGACACTTATTAAATTCAGAATTACTTCCTTCACCAATTTTTATTATAAGAAAAACATGTTTGGTTATGGTTAGCACTTGGACAGTGTATTTAAAAACAGAGATTAATATGCCATGGTATTTCTTTAATGATTTAGTAGAATGAGTTTTTAATCATCAAAACTAAATATACTGTTTCAGTCAAGTAGAAGGGAAGAAAAGAAAGAGGACAGAATAAGAAAATTCTTAAAGTAAACGGGTGAGCTATCAAACTGGCATATAACCCAAAGGCGTAAAATACTGTTTATAAACTTTCAAAACTTAAAAAAAGTAGCTACAAAATTCCTGAATTAAAATAACACTGAAAATTAAATAAAATACAGTTAGAGAGAAAATTATGGTGCTTTCTTTAGACTTTCAAAAGTTATTCACCTGTTACAAGCTAAGATATTCATAGAGATTCACTTTTTAGTCAACAGAAAAGGTAAAAAGAGGATATCTCCACAGAACAATTCTCTAGCTGTCCCAATCTAACATTAACTACAGAAGTGAAATAAAAAACTCAGTCAGGTTGTGCTCTGAAGCTAGGGAAGATGAATGACTTGGTTTAAGCCAGAAAGATTAGTGAATTCAGGTAAATTCTTCCAGAGAAATCTGATAGCAGTACTTACTAAACTGATGAGATTTTTACACTGAATTTTTTTTTCTGTTGGAAATTTCTTTTCTGCATGTATAAAAAATTTTTGAAAGACCTTTTAATTGCAAGGACAATATACTTTCATTAGGTAGTGGGACTGGAACAGGATGATAAAATTAGGGACCCTACCCGAGCACTTTCACTGTCCATATACCTCCAGACTTTAGATGGGCTCAGAAAATGGAAACAAAAAGTGAGGAAAGACTTCCACCTTCCAGTTTTGCCTGACCTTCTGTAAAATCCCGTGGGAAAATATGTCATTGGACCTAAAAATGTTTTTTGTGGGATCCTTTTAGACCCCTCCCCATGTTCTCCACTGAGAAAGGAGAGATTAAAAATAAATTTATTTTATTTTTCACCTCAATATACAGCAGCCTTTTCTTGTTGCTTGAATTTTAGATATTGTCAACCATTTTCAAGGGATGGATTGAAATGAAGTCACTTGACAGATAAAGACTAGCATGTTGTAGAATACCACTAGCACAGGTTATTTATCAGAATCTAAAGGAGAATAACAACCTGCCATTGTCTTGTATGGAAGAAAAGAAGCACCAGATTAGGCTATGAGAGAGTTGGGCAACCAGAGTATATACCAAGAGAAGCATCAATGTCTCTTAAAATTCATGTCATAAAATTAATCCAAATAATTGCTTTCAACCACGGCTTTAAACCATAATGACAGAATTTAAAAGGACCATAAGACTAATGGCAGAGGACTTAGGGCTAGATCCAGCTGTATTTAACAATTTCATTATCGTGCAGAATTGACACAAAGGCATCACAGAGATTAGAAACACAATGAGCAAAAAACATTGCATGGAGTTTCAAAGAACCTAATTTAAAAATAAATTTTTTGAGGAATAAAAAACCCAACTCCTAAACCTCAGCCCTGCAACCAAATAATCACAGAGATTTGTTCATCCTTTCTGAGCTTTAAAAGGGGTTATAGTGTTCTCATCTCAAGCCACATAATAAGCACTTACTTCTCTGCTGTCTGTGATAAATATCAATGCTAGGCAGATGGAAAGATATAACATAGATGTTACATCTTCACAATAATGTCCAATGACAGAGGGGTCCTGCTGTTGGGGAGGAATCAACACTAAAGACCTGTTGTGGTAGTTTCACCAGCTGTGATTTAAAGGTGATAGGCTTATATTTTACAAGTTTGTATCATCGGCTATACCCATGTATAAAAAATGAGGAAATAATAAATTATAAAGATTTTAGGAAAGTAATAATTTTCTTTATGTACAATTATCTGAGAACACTTCCAAAGCTGCACTATTATTAATATTTACATACCCAGATTATTTGAAGTTCCTGGTAAGTGCAACTCTTCATAAAACTATTTTGTAGACAGACCCTGTATTATGAACTCCTAAAATTAGACTCAAATTTCAGATTTTCTGGTCACAGGTTGGTTTAATTAAGTTACTGGATAAATGGTTACAGGTTCAGGGTGCCACACAACAGTTAAGTGTTAATCTTAGTCTTAGTTTGCTTCATATATTTTTTTTTTTCTGGGTTTGGGAGCTGTTGGGGGCTTTTTGTTGGTTCTTTTGCACTTTTTTTTTTTTCTTCTAATGGAGCTGGTTTTTTCTGTACAACTGCCTCTGTAATAAAACAGCTCTGTACTTTGAGTGTACTGAGCATGTATAAAATTCACTGCATTAATACAAAGCTGAGGGCTGAGGAAGTACCAGAAGAGCTGGAGGCAAGCAAGCTGTTAAGATCCCAGATGGCCTATGCAAGGGAAAAGCTTTCCATGACAGGAAGATGTTTGGACATGTGAAAGCTGAATCATTTTGTTTATTGCAGAAAGTGGTAACCAGATCATCACATTAATGCACGGGATTCTGCAGCAAAGAGAAATTCTTGTCACTACATGAAAATTAAATCACTGATGCGAATCTATCCAGGGGTTTGTGCCTCTTATGAATTGCACTACATCGCTAATTTCACTTAGATTTTACCTATTTGAATTAACATTAGGGCTTTAATGTAAATCTATAGTAATATAGTGCCTAGGATATTTGAGACAAACAAAAGACAGTAAAAACCAATAAAACAAAACAAACCAAGAGATAAACAAACAAAAACCACCAAAAAGGCCAACCCACAACACGAGCCATTATCAATAACACAATAATTAGCTGGTAATGAGTTGCAAGTCTCTGCAGTTAACATAGGAATAAGCATGGCATAATTGTCTTGTAAAAACATGAGAGAAAAAGATACTATTTTCATGAGATAGTGCATTTTTTTCTGTCTGTACACTAGAACTAAAATAATTTTCTGTGTAGGTAGAATTTAAAGCACAATTATTCAAAAGCATTAGCCCTAATTTAAGAATTCATTTTTCAGATTGAAACAAGAGAACAAACAGACCTGGAGCAACCAAGACCCTGAAGACAACCAGAAACCAGAGATGAATGTTATCAATCCGAAAGGAGTGGTATGATTCAGTAGTTGACACAAGGAAGGTAGGGGAAGGATATTAGCAGACATTCTAGCAATATTCTATGCCTCCTAACCATAAACCAGCATTTTAAAAAATCTATCTATTCCTTAAGATCTTTTAAATCCCAGGTGGCGTTGGTTCCTTGCTTCACTAAAACAGGGTGAATTTAATTGTACCCCGGACTTGTTAATGTCATGCATTTGATGTCACCAGTAACAGCATTGTTCTGTTTATTCTGTACATTTCTGCATCAGTAATCTGTGAACATCCTGCAGAAAATTTTCCTGTACTTTCTGTTGACCAATTTAGTAGAAAACATTCTGGCAAAGTGGATTTCTGAGTGTACTAGTTTAAAAAAAAATTTAGAGGAAAGAGCTTTTGATAACTCTACATGGAAAAAGGCTACCATTGCAAATTAATTATCTGATCCAATACCCATCTATTTGTCTAGAGACTTTCAGCACAATACACTGGGATTGCATAGAAATACAAATTTCAGCAGTAAAAGAAAAAAGTAATAAAGCCACTGTCCTTAGTAAGGTGCACAGAGTTTCATATGATACAATATGAAGAAGAAAGTTCTTCAATTTAGAATTATCCTACAGTAATTACTGATAAATTTTCTTCTGATAAATATTTTTCTTCATGGCACCTGCTTGTATGCATGTGTTAAGTTTCCTACAGCTGAGCTTTGAAGCAGCTTTATTCCTCATCTTTTATTGAATCACGATGTAATTCCTGGAGAAAAGTAGTTGAACTTAATTCTTTGGACTTTATTGTTTCGGTAATCAATTAAAATGCTCATTGTTTTCAGAAAACTGTCGGGAGACCTACAGTAAAAAATAATACAGTTCATTTGTCTAATTAGCTAGACTGCAATATTTAATGAATGAGACATCTACCTTTAGGACCATCAAATATTGTCACTAACTTTGGTCTATAGGGATTTGGTTTTTTCTTTTTTTTTTACGATGCCTTGCAAAATGCTAATTTTAATGTGACTTATGCAAACACAGTTAGAGGATGTGCTCCATATTACATATATTCAAACCATGTATTCCCACTCTGAAAACTACAATGCTCTGTTCTTTCTATAAAAGATACATGGTAAATGAACTAAAAATATACTACAGGGATCATTACACTTCTAAAGCAATCTTGATTAAGGTAACAGATATTAGGCCAAGTGAAAAGCTGCCAGAATAGACACTTACAGGTGATCTCACTTGCAGGTAAACTTGACCCTGAATCTCAGTGCTCACAGCTGATACGGTTGGCTGAAACTCTGGGTTATTTGTTTCTGAGCAAGTATGGAATCATTGTAATACAGCAATAGAAAAAAAGGTTTGTCTCTGTCCTCTCAGATAAGACTGAAGATTTCAGCTTGGAGTGTTTTTTGTAACTTCAAGACACGGACATTTAACTTTCTCAGCATATTTAAATAAAATTACTCTCTCCATTACTAATGTGAATTTGCTACCTAAAACAAGAATCTAATTGCAAACTTCCAAGTTGCAAACTTCTATGAATGTTAGATACAGATATAAATCTTATTGCTATCTCTGTTTTGCTTGCTTTGATAAATTGTTGATGGAGAGTAGCAAAATCACAAAAAGGGTGAGCTTATTCTACAGTTTTTTATGGTGCTTTCGTCTATGTTTATTGAGGGAAAAATATTGGTGTTGGCTAATGTATGACAGGAACACCTCAGCTTCATTTTAAATCCAAAGGCAAAATCATTTTCTCTTGTTGCCAAATATATCGGTAAGCACTGAAGGCAGAAGCAATTTGCTTGTAAACATCATTACACAGTGCTCTAAAATGAAAGACCAATCTCAACACATACCATGAGATCTTCATTTAAGCTCTTAAAGTCCTCAGTTGTGAACTTTGTTGCGAACTTTTGTGGTCCCCTTTTGTGAACTTTGTAGGCAGAGGAATTGGAAGCACTTTGGAGTACTCAGCAAATCAGGTTCTATTCTGGCTCTAAATTCCTAAACTGTCAGTGCAACCTTTGATTCAGTGTGTCATAGTGCATTTATTTGCTTATTAGTGTGAACAGAGCCCAAGGACCAGAGACAATTAATTTTCAATCCATGCTGGATTTCAGTGAGAAAGGTGCTTTTAGATAATTAATGCTGACTCCTTCTTCATCTTGCCAAATAAATATATTTACGCTAAATAATAACCGAGCACCGAAAGGCATAACTTCCATTAAGCAGTATTTTGATTTAAAGATCAATGAGACAAACTTGCTTCAATGTTTTATAAGAAATATATATCCACCTCTCTGACTAGAGATATTCTTAGAGAAAGATACATGATTAAAAATTGAGCTCTTTTTCTAAAGAAAAAAACCCTGCATAATCAGTCTCAACCACACAAAATCTAATTCACCTTCATGGAAACAAACTATCTTACAAGTTTGCAAAGTGAATGAACAAAACCATCCATCAGTGAATATTTCCTTGCAAGTACTCTATCCGCACTAACACCTGCTCCTTTTTACATTTGCTCAGAAAAGCATTCAACTGCTATCAGCAACTACAAGCTCTTACACTGACAAATGCTATCTATGATTCACTGACTCTCCAGTTTTGCCATTCCCGGCAGGACAATCTCTTTAAAGAGAATGAACTTGATTGATGTATTGAAACTCAGTTTTTCTGCAGTAGTTCCTGTACGGACCAACATCGTTTACATGGTTCAGAAAAAGAAACAAATATGAATATCCAAGGCAGTCCCAAAACAAGAAACTTTCTGAACTAGAGTTTTTAAACATTTATACTCTAGAGAAATGATAACATGTTGTTTGTTTCCTATGAACAGCTCTAAAAGCAACATTTATACTCATCTACAATTATTACCTAGGGAGGCAGTCCTTGTCCCAGAGCCATTGCACTGGAACTTTCTTCAGAAAGAGAAGAAATTGCAGCATTTAAGTTTAAAAACTAATAAAATTCTGTTCACTTGGTACAACTTCCCACACGGATAGCTATATAACTCTTTAACTGTTTTTAAAGTGACTCGTTCAGAGCTGGAGTCGTGAAAGCCATCATACTCTAATTTTCTGAAAGCTTGATAGAATCAATATTCTGAGTATAGATAAAGAGTAATGAAGCACTTTCTTTCCCATAGGAAAGCTTTCCCACTCATATTCTTTGATGCCAACTAACCTTCACATCTGCTGTTTCCCTATTGATTGCTACAACTTGGCACTTTTGTAGAGTGTCTGATGAGGCAATTCTATTCAATGACACCACTTCCTCTTCAACAAAAGAAGTGCAGTAAAATAACAGTGTGTTTCCTATACCTTCAGGGGAAAGGCTGTTTGCAAATTATGCACACAAACACGTAGTCATCATTTATGTGTGTGTATGTGGAGAAGAAGAGCATTTGTTCCTTTATACTGAACCGTTGTCTATGTAAAATTATGCAAAGTAGATCTGGGTTTGAATTTTTTAAGCAAATGAGGAGCCATTCTGGGTCCCACTTAAAAAATCCGTCTCAAAATACATCGTGTTCACTATGGAAATAAGCTTGAAATTAGTCATCACTTAAAATACATTCCAAATATATGTTTACAAATCAGTAATGTGCATTAGAGAACATCAGAACTTAGAGTGTGTTTGTTTTTCTGCCCTTGAATATGAAAAAATCAGATTCTATTTTCACATTAAATGAAATAATTTCTTTTGACACATATTACAGTCATGAAATATTTCATTTAAAATTAAAATGATAAGCAATATCAATTATCTAATAGTTCTCATTGTAATGCTGTGGCAAACACCAGCATGACAAAGAGAAAAGCAGGTTTTAAATTCAAGATCAAGTATAACACTTTTGTTTCAAACAGAATGAAAATATTATATGATTGGTGTTTTAGTTGCATTTTACTTTGGCTTTGCTCTAGCCCCAGAACTCTACATTTTTTGTTTGCTTGTTTCTTTGTTTTGTTAAACTTCAGATTTATTAAGCTTTAGTGGCCACAATTAATTTTGTGTTTAGTCTTACTTGGAATTAGCTCCTTTCTTTTTCTCTTTTTTTTCATATGTCTTTAAATCCAGATTCACAAAGGTATTGAAATACCTAATACTTACTGGAATCAATGGGAACTTATGTATAAAAAATAAACATAGAAGAATTAAGGATTTAGTTCCATCTTAGGATTTTCAGGTTGTACTAATAACTTGAACTACTCTCACAACTAATTAGCTCTAAGTTGAACCAGTACTAAAAATTTTTTTTTTTCTTTTGTGAGCAGGACAGAAACAAAATACAGATAATAATTCAGGAGATGTCAAATACATACCTAAGACTCTTCCTAATAGTGTGTTTGTGCATGATTGCCTAATTTTAATGGAAAAGAGAGTTTAGCCCAGTGACCTTGATTTTAAAAAAGATCCTGTCCTGTTATGCTTACTACTAAAAATATAGTCTGAATGTGTACAAGACAGAGATACAGAACACATTTAAAAAAATATATGTGAAACTCCATGTAAAGATTTTAGTATACATTTTACTTTAGACAATCCCTTTCAAAATTCTTATTTCAAAATCGGGGGTAAGAAATTGCGATTTTTTATCAATAATTTTTAAAACAGCTTTGGACACTGGAACAGGCATCCCAGAGATGGTCAATGACCCAAGCCTGACAGTGTTTAAAAGGCCTTTGGTTCAGGCCATTAATAATTTGCTTTAACTTTTGGTCAGCCCTGGATTGCTCAGGCAGTTGGACTAGATGATTACTCTAGATGCCTTCCATCTGAAATATTCTATTCTAGCTATAATATTTTCCTGCTCTAATTTCTAACCAAGAAATCCAAAATGATAGAAAAATAAAATTTGCAAAACATAATGAATGATTCAGAATCTGTTAGAGGGTATAGCTTGTTCTGGATGTCAGCTAATTTTATTTTTCCTGTAAACAAGGTTGTTAATTTTGCCATGTCATCCCGCTAATCTCCCATATGCAAGGTGAACAGTACCCATTTTCAAGTTTCCATGAAAACTGTGACAGAATATGTTGCGACTACAAGATACTTCCTACAAAATATGCAGACAAGGCAAACACATTACTGGTGTACCCATAGAAAGCCTGCACCTGTGTCTCTAATTTAATTTTTTTTAAATTGAACTTATAAATGTGACAAAAATGACAAGTTATACAGCAAATGACACAGCAACACCTGCCCTGCTGGTGGAAGATAAATGTACTGAACTTCTAATATGATCAAGCACATGGAGCCATGTAAGCAAATCAAAATGTTGTATAGTGTTTATTCTTTTTTATTTTTACTTCTTTTTTTTTCTTTTTTAAAATACAGGCTTTTCTAATCAGTGGCTTACTCATTGTGATCAGCTCAATCTTTCTAAATGAAACGTTTACATACATAGACCATAATTTTGGCCATATTTCAACTCAGACTGTAAGCCAAAGCATGGATTTTTCTATGATTTTCTATGAGAGATTTTCCTTTTCTACTTTTTTTTGTGCTCATTTCAGTGCCAACATGTTCAAAAATAATCTCTTTGCAGTTTTAAAACCATTAATCTAAAAGAAAACAAATATTTTCACTGTGGTAGTTAAGTCAGTTTTATTATAGAACAGGAATTATGTGTATTATTCCTTGTAAAATTAATTGAGTACATGGATTTTTTAAATCACCACCTCTCCCTATGGTCAAACTGTAGTTTATAGATATATGAAAAGTGTCTAGTGCTTAAAAAGTGACCATAAATTTTATAAGATTCTTCTTCAATATTTTTAGCCATCTCCACATTAAGTATCTACACTCAGGTACTAACCTAAGTTTCTTTACAGTCACCATACAGGTTAATTCCTGTAACTCTGGAGAATGTTGTCCTTCTAGGATAGTTGCTTAGTATGGAGGAACTACTTTCTGGTCCCTTTCAGTTTCTTTCCAGTGTCAGTCAGGGGCACCTAGATGACTACTAAAGAGGAAAGCAGGTATCCACATATTGGAGTGAGAAGAAACCTGCCTTACATGTTTCAAAAGCTACTTCTTTCCTAGTAAAACAAATCATCTGTGTGTATGTGTATGTGTGTGTGTGTGTGTGTGTGTGTGTGTGTGTGTGTGTGTTTGTTTTCTGGCTTTGAGACCAACACACAGTATATTATTATGCCTTCCTATAAAATTCTCTCAATCAACAGTTGATATCCTTTCTATACCAATATACCAATTCACCAATCTACTTTTAGTACAGTCCTACCCCATGCATTCAGCGATACTTCAGGAATACAGTCTATTCCTGCTTTCATTAATTATTGTTTTAGGAATGCCACACTTTGTTTTACAATTCTTATATCTAAAAAGAATAATAAATTACCTTTGCTAAACATTTTACTTATGAGGTGAAACTAACTACAGTAGCAGTTGATAACATTAAAATAGAGTTTGTGTAATGCAAGACATTCAAAGAAAATAAAATACTAAAAATTTGAATGACAGATATAGGAGAGGTTTTTAATGATTTGATTTCATCTCTGATGTTAACAAAGGCAAAAATAAAAGAAAAAAATCTCAAATCACAAGTTATTGCAACTGCAGCCTTTGGCAGTGTTAGTGGTTTTGCTGTTATATGAATTCCCCTAAAAGTTAGAGATTCAATTTACCATAGTGCTACATTTCAGAAACAAAAATTGAAGACCTAAAAATTAAGACCACGAGTCTCAATATTTGTTGTAAGTATTCAGACATTTATTTGTAGTACTTAGAAATCAAGCTTCCTCTTGGAGAAGAAGTCCAGAAATTTGTTATTAGATGAATAAGAATAAAAAAATAATTGGCCTCAGTACTTCTGTGAAATGAGCCCCATGGTTTCCCTTCAACCTTCCTTTCCTCTTTGATGATCTGACTTGAAAAGACAACCACTGAAACAGCCAAATCTTCTTCATTATGAACAGTCTGTGACTGGAAAAGGAAACCGAAAAATCAGTGTTTCCTCCACTAACTTCTGATTGTAGGGGTAGCCAAACCCCTGACTAGAATGCCATTGTTGGATCTCACATCTATAATGAGCTATGATAAGAATCTCTGCTCTTCAAGGACCACAAACTGCATCAGAAATACAAGGTGTAACCATAAAATGAAGAAACCAAGCTGGTTTCTTTAAATTCAATTCAAGTTCCTTAGCAATTCAACCTGAATAAAAATACATTTGAATGATAACTACCTGGATAGGCTTAGATAAAAGTTCTAGAATCAAAGAAACTATCCTCAAAGCTTCTTTGCCAGAGGTAGACAACTTTCCCATAAAATCACAGAAAATTTTGGCTGCTAGTATTCCTTCCTCACAGAAAGTTCATTTAGGAATGCATATTCCTTTTTCAGAAGGTGGAAATGTATGAAAGAGTACATGAAACTTCTATGAGAAATGTCGAATAGAAGCTTCTAAACAGTTCTGGAAGTGTCCTTGTAAGTCAAGGAAGGTATCACTAGTATAAAAAAATAAAAAATGAAAGACACAGAAAGACAGTGAGAGTTAGGAAAGAGAAACAGAACTGTATCTGTCTTGCCACTGGCCTACAGCAAAAGAAAGTATGACTTCTTCAAAGAAAGACCAAGAAATTCAAGTCTTCAAAGGCCTTTAGAGTATATTCCATTTTTTACAGTTTGTTGAGGTGTAACATATTTCAGTTCTCAAGTGCAAAGATACGCAAACAAATATTTTAAGGTAAGTTATATCCTTCATTAGTAAATAATAGTTTACTAATAGTATGTATTAATATAGTAAAAGCTCTCATGCTTCCTTCAAATCACAGTAGTTCACATGATAACTTATCTGGATTTTGCTTGCAAATTGCTTTTCAACATCTCTTTCTCATCTCTGACCGTTCATGGCTTGGAAGGGTGTACTCTTTGCTGGGTAAAAAAATGTCTGGATGGCCAAGCCCAAAGAACAGTGGTGAATGGAGTTATATCCAGTTGGCAGCTGGTCTCAGCTGGCATTTCCCAGGGCTAAGAATTGGGCCCAGTCCTGTTAAATGTCTTTATCACTTGTCTGGATTAGGAGATCAAATGCACCCTCAGTCAGTTTGCAGATGACACCAAGTTGTAAGGCAGTGTTGATCTGCTGGAGGATAGAAAGGCTCTGAGGGGGGATCAGAACAGGTTGGATTGATGGGCTGAAGCCAAGTGTATCAGGTTCAACAAGGCCAGTTGCTGGATCTTGCACTTGGATCACAACAACCCCATGCAAAGCTACACGCTGTGGGAAGAGCAGCCACTATTCCAGAAGCTGCCCAACAGAGAAGGACCAGGGAGTGTTTGTTGGCAACTGGCTGAATATAAGCCAGCAGTGTGCCCAGGTGGCCAAGAAGGCCAATGGCATCCTAGCCTGCATCAGCAATAGTGTGGTCAGCAGGACCATGGCAGTGATTGTCCTCCTGTAACTGGCACTGGTGAGGCCACACCTCGAAACCTGAGTCCAGTTCTGAGCCCCTTTACTACCAGAAAGGAACTGAGGTGCTGGAATGTCCAGAGAAGGACAACAGAGAGGGTGGAGGGTCTGGAGCACGAGTCTTATTAGGATCAGCTGACAGAGATGGGTGTATTTAGCCTGAAGAGTAGGAGCCACAGGGGAGACCGTTGTATAAATACACTACAACTACCTGAAAGGAGGTGGTAGCAAGGTAAGGGTCAGTCTTTTCTCAAAAGTAACATGCAATAGGATGAGAGGAAATGACCTCAAGTTTTGTCAGGGTAAGTTAAGACTGGATATTAGTAAAAATTTCATCCTGGAAAGGACTGTCAAGAATTGGAACAGGCTGCCCAAGGCAGTGGTTATGTCAGAGTCCCTGGAGGTATTTAAAAGACATGCAGATGCGGTGCTTAAGGACATGGCTTAGTGGTGGACTTGGTAGCATTAGGTTAATGGTTGGACTCAGTCTTAGAGCTCTTTTCCAACCTAAACAATCCTGTGATTCTGTGATTCTAAAGCAAAATTTAGTACACTTTTTAATAAACTAGTGAAGTATATTGCGCAGATTAAGGATCTTTAGTACGTTAAATACAAGCTCATTAATGCATGGATACAGAAAAACGCCTAAAAGGCAAAAAACCTTGCATAATTATATAATTATTACCGTAGATACATTGCAAAAAGGATGGTTTAATCAATCTCAACAAGCACTCCGTTTGGAGAAATTAATAAATCTGGAACAGAAATTCATCAGCATAATAAGACTTTAGGTGATGTCTGGGGCAATTCTGGCACTGAAAATATTTCTCTACACAAAGAAATGCTAATGCAGTTGGACAACACCTCAGTATTACAATATATAAATTGACAGGCAGAACTAAGAGTTCACCTCTGCTAATGAATGGAGGATTTCAGGCTGTTTTAGTGGGCAGGAGTTCAACACTGAATGTTGCTCATATGGCAGGATCTCACAAAAAATGCCTGAACCAAGGGACAGTTCACTCTGGAGAATTGTTTCTGAATCACATTCCCAGGATGAGTCATAGATCAAATCCGGCAAACTTTACATGGCTACTTGGTGACAGATCTATTTGCTTTGAAGAGCAAGGCACTTTTTTTTAGACTCTGATAGTTAAACGTGTTCAGATGTACTCTGAATTTCCTAAACATACCCTATCTCTGAATTATGTCTTTCATAAAGAATGCTGTTTGCAGTTAAAGGTTTCTGTATGATCTAGTTCAGTTCCCTTTCTCACCTTGCTCAAGATCTGAAGACAAACATAAAGGGAAAAAGCTGAAAAGAGAAGAAAAAAGAGAAGTGTTCTCACCCTGCCTCCTGGGGAAAGCAGCAGGAGAAGAGAAAGGTGATAAGGAGGCAGAGCAATTAGGTTATGCATTTCTGAGGAAAAACCCTTGCAATAAACTTATGATGAGAACCCAGAGATCAGTAATGCTCTTACAACCGATCCTGTCAGCAGTGTCATTACAGGCCCTGAACAGGCCAGAAAGTGGAGGGCATCGGTTAAGGGAGAGGAAGAAAAATGGGTTACCAATTAAAACAATACCTACATTAGTACATAAAGAAAATGTACATTGGAAGAATCAGCAATTTCAGTGTTGATTTTCCCATTGTCACACTTTCAAATGTCTAGGCAACATAACTCACTTCCCAAAGGATGTGGATTCCCAGTGGCTTTCAATTTTAGCAGAGTGATATAAGATTGCCCTGCCATGTAATGACACTCAGCTCCACTCCCATCAGTTCTAGCATTCTAGCAGCCAGAGAAGCTTTCTTCACAACTGAAAAATAAAAATGCAACAACAACAAAAATGTTCATTTGCAGCTGGATCTGAAATCTGGTTTGACTCTTGCTACAGGCCTATAGCATGTAGAGCTAGCAGCGAGCAAAACAAAACAGCTATTGAGAAAAGCAATTTGCAGTTATTAGTAGTGATTAAATTCCATCTAACTTAAAAGGAAAGCATCTTGGGGTGCATTAGGTACAGCATTCCCAGCAGCTTGAGAGAGGTGATCCTGCCCCTCTACTCAGCATTAGTGAGCCCACATCTGCAGTGCTGTGTCCAGTTCTGGGGTCCTCAGTACAAGAGAGACATGGACCTCCTGGAACAAATCCAGAGGAGGGCTACGAAGATAAGTAAAGAACTGGAGTATCTCTCTTATGAGGAGTGGCTGAGGGAGCTGGGCCTGTTTGGCCTCATGAAGAGATGAACGAGAGAGGACAACATCAATGTGATGAAGTATCTGAAGGGGAGAGTCAAGAGGATGGAGCCAGACTTTGCTCGGTGATGCCGAGCAATAGAACAAGAGGAAATGGGCAGAAACAGATGCACAGGAAGTTCCATCTGAATATGAGGAAGAAATTCTTTACTGTGTGAATGATTGAGCACTGGAACAGGTTGCCCAGAGAGGTTGTGGAGTCTCCCTCACTGGAGATATTCAAGAGCTGTTTGGACACAATTCCATGCAATGTGCTCTAGGATGACTGTTTGAGCAGGGAGGTAGGACCAGAGGACCAGCTGTGGTCCCTTCTAACCTTACCCCTTTTGTGATTCTGTGATTGTTGTCTTTTGTGGCATCACTATATATTTTCAAAAAAAAAAAAAAGAGGCAGAATGGGTTTCTCTTAACTGCAAAATGATTTTTCAAATATCTAGATTATTACATCCCTCTGAATTATCTACATTTTACAGAAATTCATGTCTTTTGCTGATAAATAATCCTGACACAATTTTGGACTCAAACTGTGGTTTGGGTAATATATGCATATCAACCTTGACTTTCTAAGGAGAAATGTAAAGTTGTTATTTTTTTACCCAGTCTGGGCTATGATTTCTTGTATCCTGTATTTCCATCCAGCTGGAAATTAGATCTTGCTATATTTTATCATACCTTATACACTGAGAAAGATCAATTTTCTTCAGACCACCTCCACCATGTATCTACAATATGGATCATTAATGCATATGCACTAATTAATGCATATTGTTGGATGCAATTTTGAGAAATAATGCAAATGCCAACTTCTTGTTTGTATGCTTGTTTTAGCTCTGTATAATATTCACACCCTGAAATAATTATGGGACAGGAAGGTCAGATAGGACCATAGGGTAGCCCACCTGAGTGTTCAGTGGGGAGATCAACATAACACTTTTTCCCCTCTGAACATTTTTGGTTAGGCAGAAACCGATACTGAGTTATGGAAAATGTTAATTGATTCAAAGAGAAACTAGAATATTCCTGATACCATCTTTTCATTTATTTTTGATGTCTCTCTTTGACTTCCTCTCAAAAATAACTAGTGGGGACCCAATTCATATCTTAATTATTTGTTTCAATATTTTAATTATTGTGAATGTCTACTTTTGTTTTCACTGAAAAGTTTGGGGGGTTTTTTAAGGGAATGTCAAAAGGCATTTGTACATTTTTCATCCATTTCTAAGAGTTGTAGCCTGAGACATGTAAGTGATATATATGAATCCTGTGGTTTTGGAGTATAACCAAATATTATACAGCAGTTTATTAAAAGTGCTTACTGTCTGAATATATAGAATAAAGCAGTATAAATCTTTGTAGAAATTAAAATCTGACTGGTCATTATGTTCATCTTTTTCAGTCCTAACTGACAGGGAAAAGGGTATAAGAAATGAGGAGCAGGGAAAGGAGAAACGGAAGGGAAAAGGTATGGGTGTGGACAAAGATGAGGGTGGAAAGGTAGAGGATTTCTGTCACGTTCCATCTACTTTTAGTTTCATGCCTTAGCACTGAAATGCAACATGAAGCCAAACATATGCTCTTATTTACTGTAGGAATAGTAATCCCTCTAAGATGAGGTAAGGGTCATGACAGAATAAAACCATTGTCCCCATACCTAGACAGTTATTTGGAATTAAACACTTTCTGTTGTTTTTTTCTGCTTTCTGCCTTCAAATTCAAAACAAAGTTCACCCCAGAGAACTTAATAGTACCGAATTTATTGTAATTTCTTCCATACAGAATTCAAATGCGCTGCTCTTCTTGTTATAGTCTGTGGTGATGCATCACATAACCTACCTACTATTGCCTAACTTCCCTGATCTTTTGCAAAAATAAATAGAGCTTGTTGGGGAACATGAAACAGGAAAGCCTTATAAATATGATTGCCTGACAAAAGATTTTGGGAATATGAAAACTATAAGCGACATCAAAATGAAGGCCACCTTTGAGATACCAAGTCTTAGTTACTGAACAACTGGAAAACAATGGTATGGCCGACTGAAGGTAATCCCCTTTTGATTGAACAATACCCTCTGCTTGCAGACAGGTCCAAGGGTCAGAGCAGACCTTACTAGCTCAGCAGAAGGGGTCCAAAGAGTAGTTTTTAGGAGTTAAAATGTAACACTCTATGGTAATATAACAATTCTTATAGGCTGTATGTAAATGCTATAGGGTTTGTATCTTGTACTAGACTGGCTAGTGAAAATTAGAATATTCAGTATAGAAGATGATTTATTGTATTGTAACGAGGACTTCTCCCCCTTACTTACTACCCTTCTCTTACTTACTTCCTCTTCGCTCACTCTTACTCTACTCTTACCTACTTGCTCTTACTTTTACATTCTTGCTCTCTTGGGCCTGCTCCGAGCTGAGTCTGGCACCTCTAAGCAGTGCCCCTGTACCCACGCCCTTTGCAATAAACCACATGTTCCAAGATCTGACTTCAGAGATCTCTCGTCTCCGTCCATCCCGACCGTCCAATCCACCCAAGCTCCTACAGAACTCAGCGAGGCAGAGATGTTTTAAGATCTCTGGAAAAAGCCTATGTCTCATTCTCACAAGCTCTGCTGTTGCAGATTTAGTTCTTACAAGTGTATGGAGTGACCACAGACCCTGCTTTAGCGATTTACAACTATATCTGCATTTTTTGTACATTAAAAGAAGCACTGGTTAACTAAGTAGTGTTCTTGCAAAGAGGGAAACATGGCAAAGAGGAAGTGATGCATGTAGGTTTTTTTAGCAGTTAGGTCCAAACCATCATGATCAAAAAGATGCAAAAAAAGTTTACATGATATTTATATTCAATTCCCTTTTTAGACAGATGTACCGCATGTGTTTTCATGCAAGTCTGTATTTATTACAGCAAAATGCAACTTATCTATAAAGTGAAATATTATTAAATCAAACTGAACACATACCTGTACTATCTGCTACCAATTTTTTTTTTTGCATTATCGAAATTAGTACATGGAAGTTGTGACTCAAAAGATTGGTTTCCATTAGTCACTGTCAGTCACTGGATATTTGAGAAGCTCACAAGCAGTATTTCTCTCATCTTTGACTTGCAACAATTGCACCAAGTAATTAACACACACTGCCAAACATCATGATGTTTTATTTGAAGTATTCAACTAAAGTGTATACACTCATGTGCTTGTACTGCATCTTTACTTGTTAAACAAATAAATATCATTTGTCTATTACAGTGTTCAAATCCAGGCTTGAAAACTCCACTGAAGTACTGGCTTTATGCATGTCAATGCCAACCTTACACATGACAAATGAATGACATTAATACCTTTTTTCTTGCTGCTATTCTTCTGTTTATGTCAGAGAATCTGTCACTTGTACTTCAGCTGGAAGCAGTGGGAAAATTCCCCTGTAACCCCTCCCTTCAGCTTTAAGAGATGGTTTCTGAGACTTTGTAATTTATAGGTAGGGCTTAATGCTATTTCTTTTAACAGGCTGAGAATGTGGAAGAGGAAGAGGAAGACAGACACAGAGTCCTGAATTGTCGCTCCACTAAATATCATCAGACAAGTGATAAAATGGTGAGGGTAAAATGTGAGAGGGTGGGGGAAAAGGAAATATTGTAGAAAAGTAAAGCTGGAGTACAAAACATGATCCTAAAGAAGAAAAGGAAAGAAACTGGCAAATGTAAATGATAAATAGAATAGTCAGTCTATCAGATAATTCTAAGGTGTGTGAGTCAGCTTTCCTGAATTAGTCCCCTGTCCGCTTTTCACCAGAATTACTTCCCTATCTACCTTTCAGCACATGATCTTGAAAAAGATGCATTCCCTTTTAGTGCTTCAGCTTCCTTATCAACAAAACAAGGATATAAAACACACGTCTCACAGAGAGCTGAAAAGACCTTTAATTTGTGATACAGAAGTAATGACACTAATTTACTGCTACTAGAGAATGAAAACATACTTTGTTTTTTACTATTTGGTATGCAGATGCCTAGTAACCATAAATAAGAAAAGTTCCATTGTGCCTGGTACTGTACAAAAACCTAGAAAGAAAGAAATTCTGACGTTGAAAGTTACAGACATGAAAAATTATGGGAAAACAAAAGCACATGACAGCTTCACAAAAAAAATCTTAACATTGTAGAGCGCATATGCACATATGGGTTGAACTATGTGTTTTTGTGTGAGAGGGTGGAGAAGTGTGGTACAAATAGAAGCAGGGTAGAATTAGTATTGTTCTCAATTTCAGAATTGTCATTCAGCAAGGAAACCAACAGTAGGATGTCGAGAAACATAGACTGAGAGACCACAGAAGTCAGAGGCAATGAAAAATCTGAAGTTTTTCATCCAAGAACAGCTAGAGTGAGATCACTACCTTTCATGAAAATAATAAATGCTTTTTATTTTATTCCAAAAAGGAAGAAAAAAAGGCTTCCAAAATTTTAAAGTGGTGAATAGTAACAAAAGCAGCCAAGAGAAAGGAAGAGAATTTCATAACTAAGAAAAAATCCATAATTTGAGAAACATCAAAGCATGTATCAGGAGAGGAAACTCCTACCCTAGGAAACAGCAGATAAGGCTTAGAATTTACTTTCACGTATCTTTTCTTCTAATTCTTGGACAATACTAAGGTTTTCTTTATTGTTCACAATGAATTAGCTGAGCAGACCCACCAGGCACATAATAAACTTGGAAAACTATTTCCTTTCCATGCTCAGACCAGATAAGCATATATTAAGAGGAGAGAGGACTGAAATTTTCCTTTGCTTTCTGGCTTCTAAAAGAGTTGTAATGCATGTTTCTCAGACCATGAGGCATGAGATGAAGGAACAAGACCCTGAAGACAACATTCTCCTTTTTCATCAAAGCTATTTCACAAAGATGTTTGACTCATGACGGTAACAGCATTTTCTACATATATCCCATGTGCTCTCCAAGATTTTATCTTCAGGAGGTTTTAATCCAGCAGTTAGCTTGTTTGTCTGATACCCATTTGGTTCCCCTTTTGTTTTAGCACCACACAGCTTTGGCCACGCTCCAAAGTTTTTTTAAGAAAATAATTCAATGGACTGCTATATAGCTAATTTATGTAGAAATTACTGTCAGTCTTGTGGGCAGCTACCAATCCTCATTGTGATTGGAACTATTACCAAGATATGATAATTTCATTTAATACTAGCAAACCATCTGGTGCCTCTATTTCTTGTTGTGACACAGTGCCACTGTTTTTACTCAATCCACTCTCATTAAAAAAGACAAAGTAGCTAAGGATAAACATACACACAGATGATAAATTTATCCTCTCAATTATCTTTGTGCAACTCCCACCCCAGAATTCATACCCTCTTAGATTTTTGACGTATGAGCATACTACTAGAATCTAATCTGACCTCTTGTATAATGAAGGCTATGTGTTTCACTGAGTAGACTCTAAATCAAAAGAATAACATGCTTGGGCTATGCTGTATCTATCTTCCTCATAACAGCTGCCTGTGATGGATGAATCCAACCCCCTCCTAGATAAGTTATACCAGTGCTTAATGACTCACTCTTAAAAATATGCACCTTATTTCCAGTCTGAATTTGCCTAACTTCAGCTATGAAACATTGGATTTCATTATGCCTTTTTCTGCTAGATTAGAGAGTCATCTAGCATCAAAAGTCTCATTCCCATTAAGGCACTTGCAAACCATGATCAAGTCACCTCTTAACCTTATCTTCAGCAGATTAAACAGACAGATCTTTAATGCTTATTTTCAGACCTATAGTCATTCTTTCACCTTTAATGAACACTTTCCAATGTTAAGCATATTTTCAAAGTGTGATCACCAGAACAGGACACAAAAGTTCATTAATATTTTCCTTAATGCCATATAAAAAGGCACTTCCTAATTGATATTCAGTTATCCATATGTCAGAGAATATAATATATACAATTTAAAACTGTTTTATCATATTCTTGCTTTAAGCACTTTTTGTATTTTTTAGTATATTCTATGAGATATTCAATTCTAATTATGAATTGAATACTAATTATTTAGTATATTCTATGAGATATTCTAATTCCACTTAAAGCCTTATTTTAAAATATTTTCTTGCATTTTCATTTTCTTATGTAAGGAAATTACATTCCTGAATTAATTAGTTTTTACAGATTAGAAGTATGTTTTGAAAACACACAAATACAGATATACCATTTTGACCAAAATTATAGTATTTTATTTTCTGATAACTCCACATCATTAGATAAAAATACCTAATTTTACCAGGAAGTTTACTATTAAAGACCCTGTATATATATATATGTTTTGGTTTATCTTTCATGGAATACATATCTAATTAACCTGCATTCCTTACACAGGTAGCTCTAGGGAATAGCATTTACATCAAGAAAACCCTGATGTTCTCCTGGACATTGCTTCAAAATGAATCAAATGGTTTTGCATTGTTTTCATTTTTTTTTCTGTTTGAGTATGATTTTCACTTACTGACAATCTGCAAGAACAGATGTAGCTACGTCTAATGCTTAAGTTTGGATTAATTTCATCAGGTAAATAATATCCATTAATAATAAAAATAGTAGTAGTAGCAAATAATAAAAATTAATTTACTACTAGATAAGATAGTAAACAACAGAAAAATATTTCAAATCAGTTGGCCCTAGTTGGAAGAGTTTCATGTCATAAAACACCTGCTAATCATGATCTGTTCACACAAAAAGTCCAGAAAATATATTTGTTCAATAGAATAAACTTTAATTTGACCTAGAATTTATTAGCTGAATAAAGAAATCCTATGTTTTCTTATGATTTCTCTTTTTCACTCATAGTGAAGGAGGAGAATTCATTAATGTAAAAAGAGTAATACTAAATCATGTGATCTAACATCCTAAATTTGTTGTGTTTAAGTCTAGGTTATTTCAACTGCAAATAAAAATCTTCAGTGAAGGATGTGAAAGTGCTATTTCATTAGACGTAAGGCCTCCCTAGTTCTTGGATACAGTATGTTAGACAAACACAAAGTATATCTAGACAAATGTAAACAGAAGAATAAAGAGAAAAGGAATAATTGTGCAGAAGAGGGAGTATTATATCAACATGCAGAGAGGAAAAAGTCGAGAGAAAGAGGAATAATCTCTGTGCACTTGGAAACTTAGAAAACCCACATTAGGGGCACTAAATTAAAAAAAAAAAAATTAAGGACGAGCAAAAGGAAAACTAAAAATTTAAAGTTGCTTCCTAATATTTTAGTGTCCACAGTTTGAATCTGAAATAGAATTAGATCAAATTTTTCTGCCATACTAAAATTAAGTTAAAGCCCTATAGTGTTTCCTGGTAATTCAATAAATACCTTGTGTTATTTCTTTATGTCTCAAGGCATAAATAATTTTGACTCTTTTAAAAACCTCAGTCTTTAAACTTTCAATGTTGTTACTTTTAACTGCTTCACATATTTCCTGACATGAAGAGACCTCTAATTGATTAGTCATTTCTATCAATTTCATCGTCTCCTTTTCCAACAAGTATTCTGAGGAAAACACTCAGAACATTCCCAATGCATGCTTTAAGTTAAGCAGCTTGAAACATTCCAAGGTATTGGAGTTGAATTGATTTTTATTTCCAAGCAGAAGCTGAAAGCCTTATAAATGACTTATTTTTTTAAAATTTAAACTATGTGTACGCTTTGATTGGGTACAAGATCTACCGTCATAAGATTAAATAGTGATTATTTAGCCTTGATATATAAAAAAATGTTGCGTTCTCTGAATTTGATGAGAGGAACTGAGCATGCCGTCTTCAATTTCTGTACCAGTTTACAAGTGACCTTGGTTCTCAGTTTGCTGATTACAAATGCCAACGTGACAGTCAATGTAGAGCTTTAGATGAGAGCATGATAATTCTTAACACTAGAATATATTAGCCAAAAGTCTTCAAAAAGTACCAAAGATCAGGCAACTATTGTTTAACACCTCTCTCTCTGGAATATCTGAGACACCTCTGTGCTATCAAATACAAGAAGTTAGAGAACAAACCATCTTCTCTCCCTTCGTGAATCCTTATCACTAATTTAAGTCTGCTTAAATGCCTGATGAATCTAGACAAAAAATATGTTTCTCTAATTCAATATCATACTTCACTATATTTCAAATTCAGTTACCTTAGTAACAGGTTAAAAGGAACAGAAAAACTGGAATAATCTGAGCTTTTTACATGGACCTAAAATTTCATTCAAAAGTTTCTCAAAATTACGAAGTCCAGAAAGTTTTTCTCAGTACAGCCACTAATACCCTTAGTGTTTCTTGAGTAAAGACTACAACTAGGTATAATGCTGCTGAATTAAAAACAACTTTTAATCTGACAAAACTTAATCTTGCACACAGCTATAGAAGATCTGAGAAAAGTATTCAGGTTTCTTCATGTACTTCACTGCTATAAATGCAGTTCTTTAAAAGAAAATCATCGAAAATTCACTTTATTTTCTGTGGGACATTTTTCATTTGATTCCTTTTCTATCATTTTAATCATAAAAACAAAAAAGTTTTTCACTTCTTTTTGACAGCATCAGCAATCGTACCAGTTGCCCCTCAGCAACGTGTAAAAGCCTTACCCCAAAATCAGGACACAGCAATTTTTCAAACAGAATATAAACCTTACCTTGAAGAAAGTCATGGTTGCTCCATCTTCAACTGCCCCATACTCTATCTTTGTCTGCTTGGCCAAATCATCAGCAGAATCAATAGGGGATTCCATACGTTCCACTGTCAGAAAGGCGGCTAGGTTAGCAGTGTACGAGGAAATGATGATAAGTGTGAAAAACCACCAAATGCCTCCCACTATCCTGGTGGAGAGGGCTTTAGGCATGAGCTCAGAACCTAATGAAAACCAGGGGAGAAAGGTGAAACTGATGCACAGAAAACAATAAGTGTTCAGCACTTTTTGCCACAGTGGGGAGATGGAATCACTGTGCAAAATAATCTTTAAGCTACAGGTTTACATGTACTGCTTGTACAAACACACACAACTGAAATGAAAAATAACTGGTTAAATTTATAAAGACAGATCTTTTCAGAGCTGTGGGAATCAAAAGATAGTAATGGGAGATTCAATGATAGGTGCCATTTTAAAATTTCTAACCATATGTATATAAATACCAGTATGAAAAAAAGCAGTTACTTCAACTTGCTTTCCAGAAAAAACGAGCAACTGATGAAGGGACCAGATGTGAAATAAGGGATTTCATATCTGAGAAACAAAATCTTAAATCTATTATAAATATACTTTGGAGTTTTGTCATTTGCACTGCTGTAAAGGATAGTTTATTAAATGTTTAGATTAAAAAATTAACATCTCCCATCTCTATGTTTAGCCCCACAATTTCATATAAATATGGTTGGCTATGCCACACACTTCAATTTGATAGAGTAGCAATAAAAATATTAGCTTTCTATGCATAAACTAGATAAAGATAGATTATAATGCATTGCTGGAGTTGCCTGCTCATGGCACTAAAGAATGGAGGGGGAGATAGACACTGTATAGTAATTTGCGTAATTTTAAATGCTAATTTAGAGCCTAATGAGACAAACTGAAGCACATAAACTCCTCTTGTGCCTAATTACTAAAAATAGGAATAAATTAATTTCACTGTAATATACAATTACAAATATTTATTATAAATGAGCATGTATGGATTTTTTCCATAATGTTATAATTGAATGAAATGAAATTTCTAATGACGTCAAAATAATAATTTCAAGCTTCATTTTAAGAACTTCATGTAAGATCTTTTAGAAGTATTTGGAAACTTATTTTCAAGGAAACAGTTTTACCATATCCATTATACCATTGTACCGAAACAATCCCTTTTTGTTAATTGGTTACTCTGCTTGCTCTTAAATCTCCTGGGTAAAATGGAATGAAGGCAAGATGGACTATTTTATTCCTGTTAAATTTTAGTGCTTATATTGAATTAGTTAAGGAACTGGTCCAGCAAGGTAACACATCTTCATATAAATGAAAGATTACGTAAAACTTCCAAACTCAATGCCAAAAAAAAGAACAAGGACTGGGGAGGGAGGGAGGAAGAAAACCAAAGAAAAGGGAAAAAGAAGTGGTATCATAACTGGACTACTGTATTCAAAAACAGCCCATCTTACCCTGCAGTTCATCTTACCCTTGCTGTTTCAAACAAAAAAGGCTGACAGACTTGGACATGACAGCCAACTCCAGCGCCAGACTCTGCCTAGAATTCTGCAAGGAAAAAAGTAGAAAAGTACCTGTCTGATGTAGTTGCTCCTAGGCCCTGTTAGTCAGACACTTAGACACCATAACACTAAGAGATTTCCCAACAAGCCCACCATCAAAAACTCTTTTTAATTGCACTCATTTCATTTAAAAACCAACACCAGTAAAGTCAGATAGGACTTTAGAAATAGGAAGTCAGATAGGAAGAAAAGAAGAGTGGAAACATTCGCCGCAGTTACCCCAGTTACCACAAGTTCATACCTTACCAAGGACTGAAACCGAGTGCCACCTGGGCCCATGAAACAGAGCCTGGTCAGGGGCTGACTGTCATGTACCCAAGGTAACGTCATGTCCAGCACTATATCCCACAGTTTCCTGGGAGCGAGAGGTGCCAGCAAGACATGTATGAGTTTCCTCTATCATGTATCCTCCAGCACTAAGCAAGTCTTTTGTAAAGAAGCAGCACTTAATAAGTCAACGTGAGAATGGCCCAAGCGTTTTTATACTGTTTCTAATGAAAAGTTACTGCTATTAGGTGAGAACCTCTGTGCTTGTCTAAAAGCCTACTTTTAGACAACTTTAGGTTTCTGAGAGTTTTTTTTTTTTAAAGCAATCATCAAAAAGACTGTTAGTGCACCCTTAGAATGGTGCCTTTAAAGTTTATTAAAGGATGAACTGAGTAAAGGTAAAATAATATAAGGCAAGGACAGAGGGTCAGCCTTAATTCTGACAAACTAGTTTTCCTTCATGAAAAATTATTATCCTCTAGAGATATCTTTTAAAATAAAGGCTGGGGGTCTTTTCTTATTTTGATTCTCAAAAAAAAAAAAAAAAGTTTAGATGTTAGGGACTAAAATACCTTTTTCTTGCAAAAAAGATGATGCAAAAAATCTAAATTGCTTTTTCCATTCTCCAGAAATATGAAGAAGCACACAGCCACATAAGAAATAAAACTCAGCATTGATAGTGATTCTGACAATCCTGAGAACTGTGAATGAAATTCAAAATACCTTCCTTCATTCAGTATCTATTTTTTTGATAGCTTCCTTGAAAGCAATCATTATCTTACCAACATGTATTAGGCAATTGTGCTTCAACTATCTAATTTCTTGAAATGTATATTAATGACCTAGTTGATAGCAAACACTTAGCCAACTACAGTTGTATTTTTATTTCTGACTTGAAATCCTGGTTTCTTTTTACCCATTAATTCATGTTTTTCTGAGCATAGTACTCTTTTTACTGAGGTCTTAGAGTCTTTTTAAGCCTACCAACCTGACACATGGCAGAATATTTACTGCAGTTACAGGAAAGCTTCATGAATTCATTTGATGAGTTAAAAACAGGATTTATTTATAGCTGGCGTACTTATAATGGGAAGCTTTAAAAATGATTGCTCAGGTATATCCATTAAAACAACTCTACCGATATGCACTTGCTCCTGCCAACATTTTCTATTAATTTTTTTGGGATATGCAACAGTTATTTTTCCGGAAGGAAAAGTCATTCCTTTTAACGGTTCTTTAACAGGACTAACAATCTTTCATATTACACTATACTGCCCAGTGAAATGTCAGAGCAAAAACTGAATCTGTGCTATTCAAATGTGTCTGATATTATATGACTGTTCAAATCCTTATTAAAAAGGGTAATAAAATGGTGATATATTTTTATGGATCTATATATTTGGTATGCTTTCAAAATAAGAGGAATATAATAAGGAAATTTTAAGAATCTGCTTAAGCATTTTACTTAGTTGTAGTTAAAAGTGATTGTTGGTTTTACTTTGAGCTATATGACTATACAGCTGCCAATTTTATTGTCAGCAATGGTATCAGTTTCTCAGTGCAGGGATTGTTCAATGTAGGCTTTTTATTTAAATCTTTAAGAATGGTCATTCTGATTTTAAAAATATGAGTTGGGACTGCACAGAATTAAATCTCCTGTACTATCATTTTATTTTACAGGTTCTAGCTACTAGATAAAATCTTTCTTTTATTGAAAGGTTTCTAGAACAAAATTAAACAAATGATAGATTTTTACATTATACCCTTACCTGACAAAGATATATTCATTTTTAAGTTGTTGAAATTAAGGTTTTTTAGGTAATGTTCATTTAATTATGCAGTAAGGGTATCCTGTTTAGGAAATAAACAACATGACTATGCTGTACTTTTTTAAGTTTTAAAATTTTTATCTGTCTTCAGACTAATTCCTAAGGTGGTATTTGGGAATGCCTGGATACATAATCATAGAAAAGCTGGTTTATGGCTACATGCACAGAGGCACCCATGCAAGTGACTTGCGCCAGAGAGCTGTTACCCCCAGCAAAAAGTGGGACATGATGCCCAAGAGAAAGAGCAGACTGAGTCGTATACCTTGCTGCATGAGAGCTCCAACTCCAAACCAGAAACTATTTAGCAAGGTAAAATTGTTTTCCACCACGTCTGAATCAGGGTTGCAAGGATGTGGATTATACCACTCATAGGGACTAAACCTGTGGTAATTGACAGAAAAAAAGAACAAATTTAAAATGCAGCCATCACAAAGTCTATCCAGCAAATCTGCTGCAAAAGAAAAAGAAAAATAAGAGAGGTTATAAAGAAAATAGTGATTGAAAGTTTTTACAGTGTGATTGCCTTATACTTAACAGCAATATTAAAAGAAAAAACAATATTGAAGATTCACATTCTTAACTATTGCTGATACTAATAAAGTTGCATACAGATTGGCTCTGAAAGGTTCCAAGTGCCACCTGTAAACATCAAAGCACTTATTTTCAATGCCAATAGAATTACAGACAATTGGTCCCATTTAGGATTAGGTTCTTATAACCACTGTGTCAGTATTTTGCATCTTGAAAGAAAACATAATATGTGTTAAATCACAGAATTTAACTAGAAAATAATACATTAGACAAAACGTTTTTCTCAGAAAAATTACAAATAATGAATATAACAAAAAACAAGTAGTTAGCAGTAAAAGTGGCATTGTTAATCACCAAACAAGGGTAATACACACTACAATTCACAGAAAAAAAATACTATAGAAAATTAAAGGAATTGCATCCTGTCCTGTGAGGTGCACAGTAGCATCCCTGGAAAGGTTTTCCAAAAGAAGCTGGGGACACTCACAAGCACCTTGCAGGGCCAGGCTCTGAGAAAAGAAAAAAAAAAGAAAAAGAAAAATATAAACATAAAGGAAAACACAATTAAATTAATTATCTCAGAAATAGATAGAACAAAGATAGTAGAAAGATGTCTGAGTCTGGCAATAGATTACAAGCAGATTATATACAATCAATCTATTTTAATTCATGGCTTTGCAATTGCTGTGCATTATGACAGGTTCATCTCTAAATGCTGTTTTATCAATTGTAGCTAAAACAAGCAAACATGTCTAGATAAATTATTTTTGGTTACAATTTCTTTCAGAAAAAAAGATTTTCAGTTCTCTCTTCCTCATTATACTTTTGCAGAACTTTAAATTTTAATTCCAATGTGCAGGATTATTCTAATCATTTAAGAGATTTAATCATCATTTCTGGACTTGGAGACACGCTGTTGAGAGGGACTTTCATTTTGTGTTTAAATCATGTCTTTAAATATTTGATAATGAATACAAGTAATGCATGTGCATAACATATTTGAGAAAAAAAAAAATCACTGCAACACAGTAAAATGGAACCAGCACAATAATTAAAAATATTACAGATTTTAATTATTAAATCAATATTAATATATTTTCATAATTTCTCAAATCATTAAAGCCACTCTGTTAAAAACCCTCAGATAGGCAGCCTTTATGAAAGAACTTTTTTGATGTATCTTACAATCCAAGCAATCTGAATAATGCATCTGTCACTCTGAAAAATGCAATTTTCTTCACAATAATATTTCAAACACATTATAATACAGAAAATCAAATGTTCCACTTTTAAGCTCTTAATGTAATGTTAAAACACCTCTCATCTTAAAAGTGTCTACTTGATAAAGAACTGTTTCATTTGGATCTCCAAAGTAATACTGATATGCTGTTCAAAAATGTTGATTGGGTTCTAATTAAACATTGTGACCTGAATTCTCCTACATACGTTGTAGTAAAACTAGATCAGAAGTTTATTGTCTCATTAAAAATCTAAGTACCTTTTATGTCATCTTGTTGTCAATCCAACAAAACCTGGAAACCAAGCACTTGGTGACACTGAAGCAGGTATTCATACTCTTTTTGCGGAGAGATATTTGAAGATTGAATTTGAAAATACCTTTTTCTTGTGAGGACAATGTTTGCTAGACAAAGCAAACATATTTTAGAGATTTAAAATAAATATAAATATTCAAGAGTTATTTTTAGTGTTTGCAACATTACTGAACAAACTAAAACATAACTTGATATTTTTACCTTTTTGTTCTGATAGCTTAAGTTATTTAATTATTTTTATATTATTTTGAAGCACAGAAAAATTGTCCATAGTTGTAAAGAAAGGAAGAAGCAACTTAACATACAGGATGACTTTAGGAAAAAGAAACAATGCAATCTGAGTCCTATAGTTTTAGAATTCTCTACTTGGAAAGTAAGGAAAATTAACTGGCCTATTATGGATAAATATTGTTCCTCCTTATTTTAAGGATGATCTATGATATTAGATTGTCTAGTGTAATAATCTTAAGGTATAGATCTTTTGATCAATTTTTTGTATGTACTACATATGTGTATAAGATTCATGCTGTTTAGCCTATTGCAACAAATATTCATAAATCATAGAGTTACAGGTTCATCTAGCAGGTTTTATAAGCCAGAATCCGGCTCAGGGCAATGTCTATTATTTCTCAACAGCAGACTTTTCAGTGAGGTCTCAAAAATGTCCAAAGACAAGAATTCCACAGCTTCTTGGGAAAAGCATTCCCATGTTTAGTTATCATAATAAAAACTTCTTTTTTTCTTTAAGTCAGGCTGGAACCTCCCTTGTTTCCAAGTATAAAGAACTCAATCTTTTTTGATCAGCTTCTCTTATTAGAAAGTGCCTATTAGGAAACTCCTTCTCCCTGATGCTAAAAGAGCCCTCCCCCCAGCCTCCTTTCACAAGTCTTCTGATACAGACTCCACTTGCCAAGTTTATTCAAGTATCAGGGGTCTCAGAACTGCTCACAGTATTTAAATGTGGCATAATAAATGATACTA
Organism: Corvus hawaiiensis; assembly: GCF_020740725.1. NCBI lineage: Eukaryota > Metazoa > Chordata > Aves > Passeriformes > Corvidae > Corvus > Corvus hawaiiensis. The sequence continues at coordinate 43,734,803 of NC_063215.1, read as the reverse complement.
TGGGAATAATCACCTTCCTTGATTAATGCACTATACTCCTACTAATTTAAATGCAGAACACTAGCTCAATCAAGAGAACAAGCATACAGCAAAAAGAGAACTGATGCAACTTTGATTTTTCTGACCACTGATAACAGGTACTCTTCCCAATTACCCATTTCTGTTATTTCTATTAAATGTTTATGCTAACATTTCTGATACAGTCTCTGTTAATCTCTAACACCTTCATGTCTCTGAAATACTTGAAAAAATAGAATATAAATGAATTTTACAAGACCTGAGTTCCAGTTTTCCTGATTGCTACTACCCACTGAAAAGTTACAAGTACTCTCCAGAAATTATTGGCTAGTGCAAATAATGTTTAAAAGTCAGCCTTCTCAGCAATCCACAGGAAGGAAAGATTTGTGGTAAATTTAATTCCACTTTAGGAATATACCATGATATAAGAAATTAAAATTAGTATGCCAAATGATCAGACAGACCTACTTCAGAACTGCAAATTATTTCAGACAAGCTATAATTTATGATATTCTGTGTTAACACAGTGTTTGAAATAACAGTGTAGAAGCCCAGAAGACAAAGGATCTTATGTGTGTGTCTCAAACACCTAAAGTTGAATAGCCATGGATCCAACCAAAGATTGTTGGTAAGAGTATGTTGTGATAAAGAACATGTGACTGGAGAAGGGGTACACTGGAGATATGGCAGCATTTTCTGGGACAAATGTCTTTGTTCTGGCTCCTGGAAATAAGCACAATGCAGTACAGTTCAAGCACAGGACAGAGGTCAAAAAGTAGGCATGGACTATTGATCAAAGTACAGGTTCATCAAGACCACCAAAGACCTCCAAAGCCCTCAAACCTATTTTCAGAAAGGTCTAGGAGAACAATCTGCACAGGATAATTAATTCCTATAAAAAGCAAGAAACTTATCTCCAGGGTAGGGAAATGTATCTATAAAAAGGTACCTCCATGAAGCCCAGATGGTGCCCACAGGACCCTAGACACCCCACCAGCTGGATCAGTCCTGCAGCCAGGACTGGTGATCTTTTTAAACTCCTTGAGCCTGTTTGACTTCAGAAACTGTCATAGTGTTAACTGTGATATATTGGTAGCATTTCTGCTTCTCTTTTTATTTAGGAGTTGGATTTTGTGCACTCCTAGCACAGGGAGTCTTGTGATGATGTTACAAGGTTCTGTTTCTTAATTCTTGACCCGCAGGCACCCACTCCTCCTTTCCAGTGTCCAGTTTGAGACTACCTCATGAAGAGACATGACTAATTCTGGAAACTAGAAGAGCTTCTACAGTTTTGATCTGTAAATAAAAACACAGTCTTATAGAGAGCCATGGGACTCAGTGTAGATGACCTTAGATGTGATTGCAGATATACAGTTTTTGTTCACCCACTATACTCAAAGTAAATCCTGTCACACACACTGACTGCTGCTTTCAGTTGCTCTCCTAAAGGTGTCGTCTAGCATGATCTATACAAATCAGCTCAATTCAAAGCTGCTGAGAGTATGTAAAGGGTACCCTCCACCAATTTCAATAGTTCTCAAATCAAAACCTGTCAGTTTATCTCTGATGATAGTATGAAGATAGTATTTTGTTTTGAAAGCAAATTAATAGGTATGCTTAATACAGGCTGTAATATCTGGAGATAAATAAATTTTTAATTTAAGATGTATTTTCTGGAGAGAAATGCAACTTGTTAAAAAGAGAAGAAAACCCAAAACCTGCAATTTAGAGAGAAGAGAAAATGGACTACTGGAGTAATATTTGTATTTGCATTTTCATTATACCAAAACACAGCTACCTAGGAATATTACACAGAATTGAATTTACACGAGTTGGGATAGTCCTTGTGGGATAAAGACTGGTTGGATCCATTAGTAATATATGCAGGCCATTTGAGTTTTTTGTGCTCCTTTCAGATATTTGCAAACCAGGTGTCAGGTACTGTCATTAAATCATATTTAGCATGTTACCTGTTAAATTCTTATAGAGAACTTTTCCAGAAGGTCTAAAGCAGCTCTTTTCTCTCTTTTTTTTTTTTCCTAATTATTTTATTTTTATTTTATTTATTATTTTACTTTTTTCCCTCAGGATCAAAAAAGTAAAACACATAGGTTTTTCAAAACACAGATCGATACTGAATATTTAGCTGAAAATCCATGAGAGTTATCAGCTACCATTATATGCCTGGACTTCAATTCTTATTTAAAAATCCATACTGACAAAATTTTTCATCCATATCTGACATGGTCCTGCCTTCTGTTCTGACCCAAACAGGAGCTACATAACAACTATGGAAAGGCTAAAAAAAATCTATGTTCTACAAGATAGTTTGAAATTACAAGACAACAATCAAATGCAATAAACTTAATTCTTGGTCTGATGCAGTCAGATAGAATACTTCCCTATACTCATGGAATTATGTATATAGGCAAGGGAAATAAAGAAAATACAATTGCAAAGAAGTATGATGCAAGTATAACTTAAGGGACTAATAAGATTGTTTACTGGTAGCTGTGCTTAGTTTATTTAAATTACATTCTTTTCAATGATATTTCAAACAAAATGTTACTATTGTGTTTTTTAAAATGAACATGTAAATAAATTAGGAGCAAATGGTATTACAAAAATATTATCTAGAGCATGATGTGACCAACATATTCGTCATAACTCTGCAGCAGACACAGCACAAAATTACCCTGTGCATACTATTCCAGCATTATTTCAAACCTGTCAAATTTCCTCACTTTTCTCTGGATCAGGTTTATAAAGAAAAGTAAATATTATTACTCACTTACATGCACACAGACATCTCTTTTGCACAACCAGACCAAGAAGTGAGCAGACAACAGGTTTTACTGCAAAACCATTAGCACAAAGATTTCACAAGCTGTAAGGCTTCATCTAATGACCAGAAATGTACAAACCAAAAGAATCTTACCCCATCCTCTTCATGAACTGATAAGCATACTGATCCAGTGCGGGGTATTGCTGAACACAACAAACTATCAGCTCTAATCTCAGCTCTAGCAAATTACACATTCTCCCATTCACTAGAGCAAAATTGTAAGAATGATTCTTCTAGTCGTTGTTTTACAGGGCTTCTGTGCAGGACTACATCCTCAATACATATGTTACTGCATAAGGACTGACAAAGTACAATATTTAAATAAAATATTTAATAACTTTTTCAAGAATATCCAAGATATAAGATGGATGCTTTATCATAACATACTACACTGCTTAAGAATAAACCATGTTACTACTTCGCTTTATTAAAGCCTCCATTTTTTTTTTTTCCTAAATTATGACTTTTAGAAAAACTTCACTATATGAATGAATATATCCTGTCCCATTTTTATGCATCTTTATCTTCCTGACTAATACTAGGGGGAAAAAAAAGAACAAACCCAATTAGTTCATAAGAAAATAAGACAATAATTTAGTTAACTTCTACTATAAGCAACATGAATCATACAGGAGTAATATAACCCAGCAACAGGGAATACCTGGTGATTTTTGGAACTTGTCAATTTTTACTGCTGTATTAGCGACTAGTACTGCTCTAAAATCCAAAGAAATGTAGGCTTGGGGGCTACAGAAATGTGTAGTTAAATCATAGCTCAAATCAGAACCAAAACCATAAAGGCTGTTTTGTTTGATGAAAATTAAATAAATAAATTTAAAATTAAATAAATCATAAAAAATTCTTAACTATTATGTGATAATTATAATAAGTTTATAACTGAAGCATTTGTTTTTACAGTTGTGGATTAAGGGTTTATTAAAATCCATTATTATTCTGTATTAAAGACATTATATACATAAAGTACATTACCATCATAATTAAAGATTAATGAATGATGGAAATAAGTGTCAAAGATATACATATAACCTAATTTTTGAAGTACTAGTCAAGTTCCTATTGCTTAATTTATTATATATGCTGTTTTCAGTTCTTAAATAATTTTCCAATTTCCAGAACATTAGTCCCTCCATTTCTTGAACAGAAGAAATGTTGATAGAGTTAAATATAAAATGACAGTCAAGAATCTGTAGAAAACTTATTTAAAATTACTATCTTCTAATGTATGTGAACTTCACAATGATTGTAGACTTCTCCCACAATCAGTGTGTCCTGACTGCTGCTAAATACATTGAAGTCTTACAAAAAATATTCTAGGAGATATTCTGAGCTATCTCAAGTATGGTATGGTAGGGGAGATGTTAAAAGAGTTGCTTCCTTTTTAGTTTTCACAAGATTCACAACCTTTCCTGCCTTCTGCATCTGAGGGACAACACAGAAAACTAGAGTATTTGTTGTGTTAGAAAACATTTTGCCCCCTTTTTAGTGACATAAGTAAAATGATGTCTCCAACATGATTTTCCCCTTTGTATGCTTTGCTCTTTAGGCTCTCAGCATGAGCATCTTTGAATCTTCATTTATGTTCCTTTATTCCTCTGTCTCAATAGTAATAATTGGGTGCTATTTCAAAAAAACATTATTCACAATACTGCTAATATTTTTTATTTGCATTTTCCTTCTAACTAGCCTACATTTAGCTTTTTCATATAACATCCTTACATCTTTACCAGAGAACATTATTATTGTTTACCCATACATGGTCTTCCCTGAGTATATTGAAAAAAATGGGAGAAATAAAAAACTCACTACTTTGGAAAATTCTCATCCTTATTTTTAGAAATACTCAAATTTCAAGCAATCTGTAAATTCTTTTTGGCTGGGATAGAGTCAGTTTTCTTCCTGGTAGCTGGTATAAGCCAGTATGATGTTCAATTTTGGATGTAATATGGTAGCAGTGTTGATAATACACTGATGTTTCTACGGGTTGCTAAGTCATATTTATACGACTTCATCTTTTTCTGTCTTCAGGAGTGCCCTGGTCTTGCACATCTTTTTCTGATGATTTTTAAGCTCATTTTGAGGGGTGACTGCCCCAGGCCTGTAACCATACAACAGAAAATATTTAAAAACAAAGACCTGAGCATCATAAGCATATACCTTGTCCAGGGATTAACTCTGATTAGCAGTGCTGAGCCTTCTAGTCACTCCTGTGACTAACAGAACAGAAAACCTCTTTTAAACATACATAGTGACTAAACCAACCAGCTGAGTGACTTTTGGCTTACAGGCCCTCCTTAACCTGGAGAGTTTTGAACTTCGTTTCTGATGTGGAGGGCACTTCTCTCAGAGGTTAAAATCTAGGATAAAAGTCCATCTACTGAACCTTGGCCAGTAGTCATAAAAAGGGTCACTAAAGAAGATGGAAAAGTGAATCTGGTGGGAGTGTATTAGGTATACATTGCAAGGACTTATATGTGGGTGAGAAGTGAGAGAGAAACCACTACGCACTGACTACAAACTGCCCCTCAAGCTCCCTTCTCTGTCTGGGGGTGGGCAGAGGAACCTGAAGGAGTAAAGCAAAGGTGGAAGAAAGGTGTTGTCTCAGTGTCTGTATTTCTCACTGTCCTGGGTTGCAGTGTATTCTATTACCATCCTCATGAGCTGTTGAAACCAGGTGGAGCAGTGTTCCCTTGCCTCCTCCCCCCAGACTATCTCTCTGTTAATGGCCCATCATTGTCCTGCCGCCTGACTCAGAGAGAACTCCCTCCGGACTATCTTCTGTTAATGAGCCTAATCAACACTTGGCCTCATGACTCATTACCCCATTGTGAGATGCTCCACCCAGAGGGAGGAGCCAAACATTCCATCCTGGACATAATCTGAGTTTCCGAACACCACAGACACCATTTCCATGGGATTCCCAGAGGACAGGAGCTACATAGCCACCACTGGGCCTTCTGAGGAAGAGCAGACCCTTTCTGCAGGATCACTGCTTCAACAGAACCACATCCACCACTTCAGGAGGACTGCAGCCACCATCTTATCGGACTGCTACTGCCACTCTGACTAACAGGGTGTCAGGTTGTATCCTGACTCTGTCAGTTTGAACCAGTGTTTTCTCCCTTTGTCTTTTTTTTAATTTCCCTAATAAATTGTTATTCTGACTTGGTCCCTCCCACAGGTTTGTTTTCAAACTAGTACACTCACCACCTGAATTCTTTTCAGCCCATGACAATAACTGGTAAGCAACTCCCTGCCTTTATCTCAACCTTTGAGCGCACTCATCCTATTTTCTCTCCTTTTCCTGCTCCAGAAAGGATTGAGTGCCTTAGCAAACATTTGGCCTCTAGTCAAGGTTAACCCCCCAACACACAGAATTGGCTTACTTCTTATATTGAGAATTCTCCTTTGGGATATGAGATTTGAGTTCTGGTCAAGAGTTTGAGCACCTGCCCTCACACAACACAAGGGACCTCCCCACATCCCATCCAGGAGCTATAATAAGGCTTAAAAGGTAAATAACGGTTGTCCTGAAATTATTCTGCAAAGCTGTATTTACATATCCAGCAAAAGAGAAAGTATAAAATGTGCCTCCACAAAGATTACACAGATTAGTCATCATCTGAATGTCTTTTGATGGCTAAGAGGTCACAAAGAAAAGCAAAAGAGCCTGTACACAAATACAGACTCTTATTTTCTATACACAATTAATTCCCTTTATCACCTCTTTTACTTCTCCTAAATCTTAGACACACCTCTTACTCTTTCCGCTGCCTCTCCAGATACTTCTGGCAAATTTACAGAAGCTTAAAAAATGTCATATGTAAATGGAACAGTCATACTAAGATATGCATGAAATGAACCCAAGTAACCCTGCAATCATAGTGTGACCCTCTTCAGCATCCACCCTCCCACACTATTTGTTGTGCTCACTTGTTTCATCATGTCTAAAATTAGACTTGCCTTCTTCTCCAGGAAAAAAACATCTTATTTGCTTTGTGAAGTCTGTACCATATTCAGTCCTGTATGAGAAACATCTTCCTCAGTTCATGATACCTTTTATGTTCTCAAATAAAACTTAATCTGAATAAAGAAAAATAAAATCTTTCAAGTTGAGAACCAAAAACTTTTGTGTTTGTGGGAGTGTACTCAAGAGAAGTACTCCTGCAGACGTCCTTATGCTTTTGACTCTTCTGTACACATCTACTTCTGCCCACACTCAGAGATAAAGTATTTAGCTAAATGAATTAAATCTCTATCCCATTGCTGGTATTTACTAGGGAATAGAGAAAGGCAAAATTTAAGTTCTTGTTTTTCTTCAGTCAGTCACTGACACAAACAGGAAAAAAGGTTTTACTCACTTTCAAAGGGCACCTGTTTCTCATTTCACTGCCCTTTCATTTTTATTAGAATTTCTACTATGAATATGAAGGTTTTAGAAAAACTGTCACATTTTCTAGAAATTATTTGCTGTGTCACATTTCCTACTACAAAAAATAAATCACTTATAATTCCTCGACAGCTGTGGTCAAAAAATAATAATTTATGGAATGAGCAATAATGCACTTGATGAAAATTAAAATATAATAACAACTTCTCCTACATCCAAATCAAACCTTACCAGCTCATGGCTGACATGTGAAGACAGTCATAAAGAGCAGAAAAAATTATAGCAGGAGGCGGTTTTCAGACACAGCGTTACGCCCTGTATTGCCTTTTTATATATTCAAGCCACTTTTAGTTCAGAGTAGTCACAGCTTTTTGTATCCTAGAATGAGACACTGCAGTCTTTTCTTCCCCTAAACACACTTGCTTAATAGCTTAACTCAAAAAATGCCAAAAATTTCCTTTCTTTTTCAATAGTTCTGCTGTACATCATGTAATAGAACTGAAGCTTCATGTCAATATTTAGTTAAGGCCCTGTAAGCTTATACAATTGTTATCTGCCTTATAAAATGTAAACTAGACAGAACACCACTCCTTGCTTGGCTCACACTACAATAAACTCAGAAGAATCTCTAAAGATCATTGTTTGTAAAATACTCTTATTTACTTTTTGCCAAAAAGACGGGAGATATGCTCCTATATCACAATGTCTTTATTGATCAATTCAAACTCTTAACAAAAACATTAATGACCACCCTAAACTATGCCTACAGTACACGATATGGTTTTAGAGATCTACCTGCCGAGTATTGACAAGCACATGTGCTTTCTTTTGATTTAAATAGCTTTGACAGCTTTGCAGGCCCAAATTGATGTTACAAAGAGAAGTAATTTCCATTTCCTTAAAGGGTCACTTTGGAAAAACTATTTACTTAGTTATCTGCAGAGGTTATTAATGCTATACTATATACTATACAATGCTATAGGGCCTCCATTCCCTGGGCTTAGGAGCACCGTACTGCATCATTGCTACTGGAAGTAATTAGTAAAACATTTTAGAAGGGGTTTGCCAAAGGAAGAAAACATTGAAGGGTCTTTTTTCTTCTCAGAGAAAAAGAGGCATTATAGAGTGTCCTGTGTAACTATGAAGACCAGACTCAAATTTTCAGAAACTCAATTCAAAGAAAACGTGGTAATTGGTTTATTTGACACTTAATTAAAGGTTGACCTCTGTTTAGGGGTGAGAGGGAGCAAGGGGGAAACCTCATCTCTCCCTGAATTAACTGAAAGGAGGCTGTAGTGAGGTGGGGTCAGTGTCTTCTGGCATATCTCAAGTGAAAGAACAAGAGGGAAGAGCCTCAAGATGTACCAGTGGAGGTTCAGGTTAGATATTAGAAATTGTTTTTCACTCTAGGAGTGCTTAGGCATTGAAATAAGTTTTCCAGGGAAGTGGTGGAATCACCACCCCTGGAAGAGTTTAAGACACATCTAGATGTGGCATTTGGAGATAGTATTTTGGGGTGATTATGGTGGTGCTGGGTTGATGGTTGAATTAGATGATCTTGAAGGTCTCTTCCCACCCTGATGATTCTGAGTATTGGATATTTTGGTATTTTTAGAAGAAACATAATTTTCTCTGTTTAATTAAATCTCTGAAATTAAAATCAGCAGTAACATTAAAACAACCTTTTTCATAACTACATTGTTAAATCATAAATCTAATCATATATTGTTCTGCTTGTGACCTGAATATGCATAAGAGATAATGATTTTGTTACAAGCCTGACCTCAGGAGAAGTGAAGGGATAAGTCACTGTAGCTATAAACATTCTTCTGTATCATATGTCTAAAAACACACACCAAATAAAGTGCTCTTAATGCAAGAGTTAATAAATCTTTCTGCAATGCATCAGTGTTTAGATACATGTGCAATACAGCACATTGGGCTACAATTTATGTTCTGTCAATACTCATGAGTGAAGAATACCATGTAAAATTTTTTCTCCTTCAATTCTTTCTACTTGGGCACCAGAGATAAAATTCCAGGTACGCTGTGTTCTGGTATGAAATGTTCTAAAAGCTCATCTTTCTAACTATATCAATTACAATAGGTACCAGCTGGAAAACTCTCATCTCTTATGCTGGGATTTTACTCAAATATCAGAATTGGTCAATGCTGTTTCTATATTATAACACTTAATTACGTCACTGCTGATTTTATGGGTAAGTTTTATACCTTTCAAATTAATTTACCGACTGTAGTGTCAAAATTATAACTGACAATCTGGCAGTAGAAGATCTATTTTTAAAAAGGCCTTAATTTAAAAAAAAAAAAATTAAGTTGATGGGTTTCTTAAACACGTTATCTCTGGAAAATTACTTAATTATCTCTAAGTGGGTCTGAGTAACTGCAGCAAAAACCACTGAGAATATGTTGCTTCATACAGTATGAGGAAATTTTTGGGAATTGTAAAAAACAATCAGAATTCCTGATTTCTTTCTTTCTGAGATATTGCAAGGCGTTGATGTCCTAAAGGTAAGCTTGACTATACAGACAGCATGGTCATTCTTAAAAATTGTAGTTCAAATTTTCCAATTGATATCCTTCTACAAAATAAGAATCAATCACATCAGAAATGGAAGGATCACACCTTTCCACTATGTTCCCTTTGAAGAGCATTATTATCTTTGATAAAATTACTATTTTGAGAACTAAGAAAAAAATGACAAAAGCATACCATAACAATTAAAGATGAAAAATCCACACCCTTGTTAACACTAGTGGCTCTCTTTTATTTCCTTCCCCATCTTACAGACAAAAAATTAGGTTTCGATTAACATGGATTTTACATCCATTAAAGCTATGTACTATGAACTATCGAAATATGTAGACTTTGCACTCTCCTGACTAATAAACTCATAGTAATTAAAACAGGAACCCTGTCGAGTGTGGATAAACTCAGAGTTACACAGGTAAAAACATACTCGGCTGAGTCCCAGCAAGGTAATATATCTTTAATGATCATTGGAAAACACAGTTAATCTTTGCCAAGATATATTTCCTTTACACTTATAAAGAGGAAATTGTGTGAAGAGAAACTATCCCAAAGGTATGATTTCTTCATCTGTGATGGCACAGACTACAAAAGAAAATGAGGGTGTTGAGTTTTCTAGCTATATCTTTATTGCTGCTGCATACATTGTCACTCTGTATCCCCAAAGAAACTGAGTAAATAATTCACTGAGCTGTGGTGCTCCAACTCTTTGAGAATAAATGGATATTGCTTTTTAGTATATTGTAAAACAAGAAAACAATTGAAAATACTTTGCATTCTCACTGCTGTATCTCATGGAAATACTAAACAAATAAACAACATTTAAAAAAAAATCAGATATTCAATATGAAACCAGAAGTTATGAGTACAAATGAAAACCAGTTCTGAACACATGTGAATGAATTCCAACTTTTTAGGTTAGCTGACAGGATAACTAGCAGTCTTTAGGACACTTTTAATATGGAATGAATATTAACAAGAAAGACAAACCCCTGGAAGCCAATGTCTCTACGAGTCTTGCACACAAGAAGTTGAAAGGATACTGTTGCATGCTCAAAGGAATCCAAAGCATGTTGTAGATTAGACCAACTGCACAGAAAAGTGTGAAGTTTCACTACAAGCTACAGAAATTTACACAATGATGCATAAATAAATAAATTAAAAAGTAAAATAAAATAAAATAAAATAAAATAGAGAACCATTTTGTGTAAAGTAGAATTAACTTGAAAAAGAAACAAAATGGGCAAGGGAAACCAAAATTTTGAATGTAGATTGTAACAACAACTGTCAGCAGATATAAGAATGGAAAAAGTCTCAGAAGATGTGGGATACAGTTCTGCACCCCTAATTGATTTATCTGACACAAAAATTTGATCAAAGCAAATAAAGGGGACAATCCTAATTCAGTCTTCATTCTATCTTAAAAAGCAGCATCCATCTAAGAGTAACTGTCCCTATACCTGATGCAATTCATAATAACTTTAAAAGTTTAGCCATTTTTCAAAGTAAAGAAACCATACTTGAACCAGAAATAGTTAAGACTACCAGTATTAAACTATTCTTCCAGTTAAACAAGGCAAAGTGAGAAGAGAATGGAAAAGTAAATGGAATTAACTCTTCTAGGACTGTCTTCTGATAAATTTTAATTCATGTAAAAAAAGAAGATAAACATTTTACATATAAAATTTACAGCTAATAGTGTTATCTCAGTTAGCAGGCAAACATGCTAGGGAATGCTAGAGACCTGAAGACCACAACAGAGCTCTGTTATGTTTCTTGTCTTCCCAGGGTTCTGAGATTCAAACAGAGAAACACCTGTCTGATGGAGATATAACAACTTAATCAATGCTTGTAGAAGTCCAGAAAAGCTATCACCAACTACTCTATATATTCCTGCAACTGACTCTATATAAAAAAGCCTACTTTATATCTCTAAGCTTTTGCCTGTGTTAATGGACTGGTTTTACATAGGGTAGTGTAACCACTTACAGCAGTCTATTGTAGTCCCCATCTGAAGCAAGGAGTGATTTACAATGAATCAAGGCCTACCTTTATAATAAGACATTATATATACTCACTCCTGGCTGGTACATATAAGTGAAATAAAATTACTGTTGACAGCCATCTTAGTTTGGCACATTAGAATTTACTCTTGGACAGTCACAGAATTTTTCTGTAAACAGGATAAGATAAACAATACTGCGATGAAAATATTAATGGGCATGTCAACATTATTGCCTGAAAGAACATCTCTTTATACTTGGAGAATGCTACTCTTTTGGGTATTGACTATTGAATATTTTTCTACTGATGCTCACCTAACAAAAACTAGGAGATTTATAGTAGGAGGGTCCATGAGGGCAACCCCATTTGTTACTGATTAGTTTTGAAAACTTTATTAAGCAAAACTCTTCTCTATAAATTGTTTCCTCTACAAACTGACTATGATAGCATAGTCAAAAGATAGGCATATAATTTTCAGGAATTCCTCCAAAAAAAGCATTGTGTTCCACTGTCTCATTCTGAATCTAGTTTTGGTAAATGGATAGAGAAAAGTTTGTAGAGACAGATCTCTTCATTGGGCCACATTCAAAGGAAATCCCTGATGTCTAAAAAAGGAAAATGTCACATCTATCTTCAAAGAAGGTCAGGGAGGAAGATCCATGGAATTGCAGACCAGTAAATCCCACTTCACACTATGGGAAGATAATGGGAAAAGTCCTCCTTGAAACTACTACCAAACAGAAAAGAACAAAGTGTTTCAGAACAGAAAAAGGAGGTTTACAATGCCAATCATATCTAACCAACTTAAGTATTTTCAGTGATAAGAAGATTAACTCTGTGATTAACGAAAGAGCAGGAGATGCAAGCTTGATTTTAATGACTGTTTATTAGTGTCCTATAGCAACTCTATGGCCAAATTTGGAAGGTAATGCCTGGATGCCAGTAGACTGCAAGGTGAAGAAAAAATTTGCTGTATTTCCATTCTTGGAGAAGAGTGGAAATAATTCAAAATTTAGCTGACAGGCAGTAATGTACAGTATTTCTCATTGGGTTGATACAGGAGCCAAAGCTGTAAAAAAGCTTCATTAGCAACCTGGATAGTGGAATGGAATATACACCTCAGCAACTTTCAACCTGAAAGTCAAGAGAAGTGATTGTTCCTGCCCATTGGGCAGTCATGAGACTACATCTGGAGTACTGTGTCCAATTCTGGGCCACCTGTGGCATAAATATCTCAGAGTCCAGCAGAATGAGGGATCAGCAGAAATAATAATAGGATAATATCTACTTTCTACGTTCAGCTACCTGAAGAGTGGATGGACTCATGTTCTTTCTGAAGATGTACAGAGAAAAGACAAAAAGCAGAAAAAAGAAGTTCCCTCTGGACATTAGAATTTTTTACAGTGAGTGCTTAAACACTGAAACACACTACAGAGAAATTATGCCATCTCCATCTTTGGTGATCTCAAACACTTGACTTGGGCACAGCTTTGGGAAACCTTCAAAGTCTCCCCTGCTTTCAGAGTTGGGGATTCACATGGATGACAATGAGGTGTCTCTTCCAACTCAGTCTATTCTATAATTCTATCATATTCTCTAGGAGAAATATATTTACATAAGAGGACAAGACCTAGGTGAACAGCCTTTGCTAGTACTGCTCTAGTGGGACTTAAGGTTGTTATTCAACTTGTCTGAAGGAGTTAATACACATGTAATCCTTGTGTACAAGAGTGTAGAATATACACAATATGTATTTATTCTTGTTTTGAGCATGAGCTTTAATTGTGGACTTTGTAGTGGAACAGACACAACCAAGAAAACTGTAAGAGCCTGGCCTCTTTGACATGCTTGACCTCAAGGTATTAAAAGATTTACAGCTTTCATTTTCCAGACGCTTGATATCTTTCCAAAGGATCAGGCAATACTTTTGTGGTTTTTAATACAAGATTGTTTTGCATCTTAAGGCAGGCATCTTAGAAATCAGGAACATACAATTATTAATTGTTGTATAGAAATATATATTACTTAGTATCTAAATATTTATAGGAATATATATTACTTAGCACATGTAAAAATATTATTATAAAAATTTAAATTTACTGAGAAAAATATTTGCAAGTTTATACATGAGAAACTAATAATTTTTTAGGTGTGTATGAGAGGAAAAAATAAAGCTTATTGTTCATTCAACCAGACAATTATTGTTCATATTTAGCTACATAGAAACTACTCTCTCAGGAACACTGTTCTGTTTTGAGCAAAACAGGTCATGTGCAAGATAAAAACCATATTTATGATGAAAGCACTGTAGCATCTGAGTTTGTAAAGTTAACAAGTATGGTCTCAGTAATAAACATTAGGCCCATTCACAGATTATCCAGTAAGGTAAATATACCTGTTAGCAATTTAAATTAAAGTCCTTTCTTCCTCTATCGCCCATTTCAAAGAATTTCCAGCACTAACCTTTAACACCTACTGAATACACCATCCCAAAGCAGAAATTATTTCTTGCTTAAAATTATTTCTTCTCCTAATTTTTTTTTATTTTCTTATTTTGAATTCTGTTTTATTTTCAGTAGCCTCTTACAAACAACCACTTTTCTACTAAGTATTTTGAACCAAGGTAATGATTTTGTAGAAGGTAAGCAGACAATAAAATACCGCATTTCAGTGTATGTCACAGCAAGCAGACACTAAACATCCCAAGGTAGCTTTTACTTAGGCTAAATGGGCTGTGTTGCAAGTGTGCATTGCAAGCAGTCTGGCAATTGCTAAGGGTTCAGATACACTAAGTTTCCTTTTTGAGCAGTAATTACTATAATGACAAGCATATTTGCCCAGTATACCTCTGGAGTATCTGGCTTGGTTTTTGTTTATCAACTGTACAGTGCCTTTGCTTCCAGATGTGAAATTCCATCTATTAAGAATACAGACCCCAATCAAACATAATTAAGTGATAATTTCTTACTGCCGGGCAGGTCACTACAGTCATTTGTGCATCTCCTTTTGACTGTCCAGTTGACTGTAAGGTCAAATCCATCTGTTTAAACTACCTTCACTGAATTTAAGCTAACACATAACTTTGTGTCATAAGGATAATTTAAGAATATTCATAATTATATTAGTATTGACCACAGAGGATAACTTAAGAAACAAACAAACATTTTTTAAAAAGTGTAATTGCATGCCCTTATCCTTACTATGGTCTGGAATACATGATGTGAATTTTGCCATTGATATCAGCAGTTCTTTTAAATTTTCATGAGGCTATATTTGCAGACTGTGGTATTTTTATGATCTTCCTTTTATACTTTGGGAGAGTTATTCTTGAGCATGCAATGCTCTGTGCATTGAATGATACAGTGTATAAATGTAAAATAGATAAGCCACTGATATAGCATAGATACCAAATAAAGATATTTTGTATGAGTCTAGGTTCACTCAAAGTGTGTCTTAGTAAGAAATATAAGAGGATTCTCTAAATACCTCAGAAATTTATGAAAAATCTTGAAAGGCATATAAACTTGTTTCTTTCTCATATCTCTTTTACAAGCATAAAATTTTGTTTGCTTCATTCAATCCATTATATTAAAAAAAACTTGAACTATTTTCATTTTTTTTTAGAATAGCCTAAATTCACCAAGTTTATCACTTGTCTCAAGAAACAATCACAACCTAAAACAAGATAGCTTTCTTATGTCTTCTGATTTAGCTTTCCATCCATATTCGTCTCTAAAATAAGAGAAACATTTCTCATCAGAAGAAACCACTTGGTGATCAAAGAAGCAAGTCAGCTACTTTACAACAAGAACTATCTTTTTGTTTATATTGTACTTGTTTGCAAATAATTCCTGCTGGGCTCCAGGCTATAGGGTGCTGTAAACTAATTACTACATGCAAAGAGATTTTACCTGTCATATATAGCTGCAGGCAAGCACCTTGTTATTCACTGCTATACCAAGAGGAAAAAAGACTGCAGTGGTACCTATTCTATTTCTTAAAAAATAATGCTTTTTACTTTTATACACCCACTGTAATCTTCTAAGCCAGCTAATATTATGGCTTTGCTTTAAAAAGAGGTGGTTTAGGTTGGCTTTGTCCATTTGGGTTTTTTTGGTAGTGTGTACTAACAATGATGAAAATCACAAAGCAAATCAGAATATTCTTATTATTTAAGAAATCATCTTACAATTATATGATTGCTACATTATCAATCTCTCCAACATTGTTTGAGTATTCTTTCCTTCTTTCCTTCCTGATCTAATATAAAATTTACAATAATTACAGTCAATTTCTTTACTATATAAACTGATATCAACATACTACACTAAGACTGAATTATAAATCAGGTATTTTTTCTGTACTTAAAGAAAGTAAGCTGTTTTAGAAAAGTGAGCTGATTCAGAAAAACAAAAAGGGTATTATTTTATCTTTGTAATGCTTACAGAATACTTTTAAACTCTCTGTTCAAAAGATAAGTACAACTGAGACATAAATGTCATCACTGTAATGAGCATTATTATCTTATTGTAGCAGTAAGAATGGATTTATTTAGGGCAGAAGATTTAGCTATAATATGAATATTCAGTAATTTTAAAAAATCAGCCATTCCTGTGTTTCAAAATTGCATACCTTCATATATCAGGTTGCAGTCTTACAGTATAAAAACCAGTCTAATCCTCTTTAAAAAAATAATAATAAATAAATAATGATTCTTTAATATTAATTTAAATTCCATTCTTAAGAATCACTCATTTTGTAATTATTTGGAGGCTAGATATCCTCCAGAACAGTAATGGCTGAACAGAATGGTAGCAGTTACTCACACTTGTGTTTCATCAGACTTTATTAAGATAGCATTTACACAAAGTATCTCTTTATGTAAAACCACAAGAATGGATCTTGAGGGTAATTTGCTGAACACTTGGAGGCTATTGAGACATGCTGGGTCCCTGAAAATTATTATAAGTCATATATTTTACCCCCAGAAAAGTGGGTTTCAGTATAGGGTGATACAGTATGTTGTACCAAACAACATTTTTACATTATTATACTCTTTGGGGATAAAATAATCCAAGATTTCTATTCCTGATATTACAATTGGTTGCTTTCCCGCCATATTTAGAAATATATTAGCTAGTTCCACCAAGTCAAAAGCTTGACTCTTTCCCTAACAACAATGAAATTTCTCCCCAGTATTCTACTTTGAGTACATTTCACCAATTTACACTGAAAATTCTCTGGTCTATTTTATTTTTACAGAATTCTCTTTACTTTTTTTAATCAACAAATAAAGTGATAAAAGACTACATGATGTGATATAATTCTAAATGTATTTCTAAGGGTGTAGAAAGAAAAGACCATATGGCTTCAGTGAACATTTGAACTGCGAAGCTGAATCTCAAATTATTTTCAGCTTCATTCATCACTAATTGTCTCCTGAGGTTTAAAAAAATGATTTTAAGAGATGACACAACAGAAACCTTCAAAGTCAATGCCTGACAACTACTGTTAGGAAAATAAATACTAAGGACAATTGGATGGCTCTGAGGCACTGCAACAATAAGTATAAATTTGCAGCCTATATAGCAATTTATTTGCCTAAGAGGTTTGTAGAGAATATCATGCCTTAATGGAGCAATAAGAAAGAAGGAGAGAGGGAGCTTTCACTGGCACTTTGAAACAGGGAGATAGGAGTAGGGAGACAGATATTCACATCCACTTAAACTCTTAAAAATGCATTTCAAAGGGTAAAATGATCCTTTAAACACATAAGGCACTTCTTTTTGAAGAAACACAAGGACTGATTTTGAGGTTAATTTACCATACGCTTTGAGGTCAACGGAAGATAAGTGTAGTTCATTCCACAGAGCCTGGCTTCAATCACTCCCTGTACAACGCTTACCATGGGAACAGTAATAGTAGTCATCTTAACATTGGCAAGAGATCCCAGAGGATCTTCTCTGTCCATGTAAGTTGGAATGGTAACAAGGAAATTGTAAGTTGACCCTATAAACTTCTCTGTCCTCCTTAGGTTTTAGATCAGCTGCCATGTGCAGAGAGTACTCAGACTAAACTACCACTACACCTGTGGGAAATATACAATCCTTCAGGCCTTGAGCAAAAGCCATCTGACAGTAGGATTGTAAAAAGGTCAGGATACTTAAATACAAATCACACATACAGCCAACACCTACATATACACACATATGTAGATATAAATATACAAATATAGATTGTATATGAACAAAACTTCTAACTGCTGGAACTGCTACCTGGGTAAATGTGTTTCCTAAAATGGTTCAGATTAATAACTCTATAAACATCCAGTGCACAATCTTAATTCCATTACTACAAAACCAGTATATATTGTCTCAAAACCCAGACCCCATTTTAGAGCTCCTATACTTCAGCTGGAAATTCATTTTCTACCACATGACATGAACACAGTGAGTCATATTCAAAGTTGAATAAGAAAAGCTATCAATATAAACAAATCTAAGGTACAATTATAATTAAAAAATATTAACTCAAAAAAAACAAAGAAAACCTAAAACAGTTTTTAAATAGACTCAGAAAAGGAATATGCTTCAAGCAAAGGTAAGTTATCAAAAATTCTACATTCTCTTCTCAAACACAGTCCTGTAATTGAACTCTCTACCTCAGTTCTATGAGTACTACGAAAACGGATGAAAATGCAAAATTAGGTTCTAGAAATATCAAAATAGTTTTCTTTAGAAGGGGCAGAACAGCAGAGTAAAGTACTACTTTTATAGAAGTTTGAGTTTTGGCCCACATCACACAACAAATAAGTTTTCTCTGTATTTTAAATTATTTTACATATTTGAATGCGAATGCAAATGCAAAGCATCTTTCAAGATACTATTCTTTCTGTTTTCAATTGATCCTTTTTAATTTTATTTCATAACACGCTACTAATTCAGGCAAGAAAGATCTGTTATTATTTCCTTTTTTGCTCTTATCCCTTGCCTAGAGTGCTAATGAAAAGTGTAAGAAGGTTAGGTACTGTTAGGTGATCACTGAGGCGCTAGGTGTAACTGTCAGAAATAGGAGAATGAGTTACTTGCAGGCTTAACTGCCTTCTTGAATTTTATCAGCTGCATCAGAACTTCCCTCCCTTTATTCAGTCTGCAACACTGCCTGTAAATATGTAAAGAATTTATGGGGAAGATTTGTCTTTTACTCATTGAAGATCTCTACATTATTTTTATTCTTTTGGTTGCCGGAATTATTTTCCTTTGTCTACATTTTAAATTTTATGAAATAAAGAAACTAACATTGGCCAAAAATGGTGTACTGCTGTCCAAATAGAAGTTAAACAATATTTGATGAGAAGACCACCAAAACCACAGGGAAAAGTGCACTTTGCTTATGTATTTTGTCCATTATGTAGTCTATGCTGTGTGTAAGAAAGAACCTGGTCCTACTTGCTTTCAGATTTCTAAAGTCACAGAAGACACCACAGCCCCTCTCATTATGTGGAAGGAATCAGTAGGGATAAGCCTGCTGTGAAACACAAACATAAAGGCTGGATTTTTCATTGTCATGCTGAAGATATTTTTTACCTATAAAAAGTATTTGCTTTAATTATTGTTACTGCTGTTATTGTTTTACTAAGCTATAATTTACTTATGCACATTTCTGGGGAAAGAATGGGGAAAAAGCAATGCAGTGCATCAGGAAAAATGGCTCTTAAATTTCTCAGATTTGTGTAGGTTGTAGCTTCACATCTGGTATGACTCTGAGCCTATCATAGAAGTCAGTCCTAGCCAGGTGCTGCAGGGTTTGATTTCTAGTGCAGACTATATCCTTTTGAACAATCTGATTTTTCTTATCATTCCCTAACAATTTTTTCATGTCCACCAGTAATTTCATTGTATCTTTTCATAAGTATATATTTCCCGAAAGTAAATTAGAAGACAAAAATGTCACCTGTTCTATAGCTATCAGGTTCTGTCTTTAAACGGCCATCAGTTAAGAGATACCAAATCCCCATGAATTGTTTTGTAAAGGTTTTATATTTTTTACAGCATTATATTTTACATAATTTATATTTTTTACTTCATTAAACAGGTTGGACATATTTTTTCAATTAATGGCAATGTAAGCCACAAAACAATGACAAAATGCAGAAGTGTACTCAAACTCATACTCTATCACTTTAATGAATGCATACTCATACATATCTCTCTCTCAAAATTAAACATTTGGAAGCAATCTCTCAGAATTATGTGTAAAAATGACACTTGACCAATTCATTAAATAGTTTAGTGAAGCTATCATTTTCAAAGTTCTTACTTAACTGCTTATTTATCCTGAATAGGCTAAGACCTGTGCTCTCCATTAGCATTCAACAGGAAAGCATGAGAAGTGCTAGATATCTGTAAACAAAAGATTAAAATGCATGGATGCCTTACATGGTAGACTAAATGGATGCAATTATCACAGGATTATAGAGAAAGATGAGGCATTCAAAATCATCACCACTTGCTGATGAAAAGCAAACGAGAGCCGTTTCAGTGGAAAACTGTGATCTGTCCTTCAAAGAAGATTTCTAATAAAATCTAGGGTTCAGTTTTAGTCCCTTTGGGATAACAGACATGGTAAATTAACCCATTTTCCTCAGAAAAAGTAGGGCATTTACTGATTGTATATTTCACATGAGTAGATATTATTTAAATATTATATATGGGTCTCTTTAGTAAATAAGTATGTTTAACAACTATTACTATCAAACTGACCCATACATAATATAGTTACACACAAAATACTAAAAGTGCTACTGAAAGGACTTGATAAGAAAACCTATTATAAAAATCACTTATGGAACAAAGACAAGAGAATATTATATGCATCATGGAAGAGTTCCATAAAAAAAAAAAGAAAAAGAAAAAGAAAGAAAAGAAAAGAAAATGTAGCATAGGAATACCTCGTCCCTGCAATGGGAAAAGAATGATGGGGGTATGGGTGTGGGTCTGTGTTTGTTACTTTTCAGAGCAGACTCACTGCATTGTCTGGCAATCTATAAATTCCTTACAAGAAGTTTTTTGCTATTGACACATCTTAGAGTACAGGAAGAATATTCTTGCAGGATGGACTTTGTTATGGATTGTTACTCCAGAAACCAACAGACTGCAGAACAAATATCAACTCAGTCATAAGAAAAAGGAAACACCAACAGGAATACACTGGAGCATAGAAATTATTGCTGTAGGTTCTCTCTGTGTGGCTCAATTATATGCAAATAAGAATTTAAATTAAAATTACTACAAACTTGGAAAAGCCAAGGATTGCACATGTATCCATTCAGAACCTTGTGGTTTCATACTATTGGAATTGTTGGCTTTCTTTTTCCAATTTAATTCAATTACAGAAGTTGTAAAAATCATTAGCAATAACATTGTTATCATGCCAAACTCATATTGCCTTCATTTTACTAGTATTTGTGCTCGCAATGTCTACTAGCTTTGTTCACAATGCAAAAAATAAAAGAAAATTGCAGCGCAGTTCATGTAGCCACTCATACTGATGACGTGAACACATTTGGTAATTTGTTCTGGCCCAGCTACATTTATTTAACTGGGGTGATCTAATCTCAAACTGCTACAAATGGCAATGATCCATTCTAGTTTTGGAAAGCAGACAGAAAGGGAAACAGGACATAATCAGTTCTATTATTAAGTCAGACAACAATCAATATCAGTAATGCATAATCACTAGATCTCTTGAGTAAACAGAAAAAACAAATCACTTCAGGTTCATGCTCTTAAGAATCCTGTTTAGTCATAGCTAAATCCTCATTCAACTATGAAATTCCTCACAGTCTCAGGAAATGCAAGATTTCTCTTTTCTGTTATATTTATCTGATAACATCAGTAAAATCAAGCAGTTCAAGAAATACTGCCTATTCCTTTTTAGATTTGTCTGAGCAATTATTGTCTAACTACATGAAACAGTACTAGTTTTCCATATTTTACAATCCAACAAGAGGAAGCTAGCAACTATAAAAGTATGTGCTTTCAAATATTTGTTTAAAACTTTTTAGTTTGACTGCACTGTAAAACTTCAAACAAAACATTTTCTTTTCCTACAAAGAAAAATTGTTCAGAATGATAAAATAAAAAAGGCACCATATTATCACAAGCACTTCTCAAAAGATTCAGCCTGACTTTTAATTTTAGCTGCAAAAAATTAAATCAGACAGTAAGGAAAGATAAATGCTAAAGAGATGGATAATATTTCTTTCTTATCCATTTTCATATGTAAAATATCCCTGCTTCTGAAATTTAACAAAATAGACCAAAAATCAAATAGTTGCTGTTTTGATTAGGATACATTACTTAAAAGCACACCTTCCTGAAAATATTATTATGTAGAGTACTTCCAAAATACTGCACTTTCAGACAAGTTCAACTACAATAACTCAATCTTCAAGTTATATTCTCCCTGTAGAAATACAGATGTAATTCATTCTGGTTTATCCTTCAAAAAACAAAAAAAAAATCCCCTCAAACATTCATCAAGCAATAAACAGAGAATAAAATAATTATAGAGAAACTTCTGGTATTTTATCCATGCTTCTTTGATTAAGGACTGACAGAATGGACCCAAAACTTGCTGTAGCTCATTTGAATATAACAGTACAATTAATCCATCCAAGTTAAAATTACTTTATATTATGACTGAATAATTTTTTTCCATGCTATAAGGCAGTTTTTTATACATACATCCTTGATGGCAGAGTGGCTTTAAATTTGAGAATGAAGAAGGAAAAAGTTCATGCAAAAGAAAGGTATTGTTTTCTGTAAATGAAACAGTTGTAATACATTAGACAATTCAGCAAAAAAATTTTCACCTGACCACGAACCCTCTTTTCTTGCTGTTCTTTAAAACAAAACCAAAAATCAGTGGTGAAACTATTGTACTGATTTTTTTGACCTGAAAAAAAGTTGAATTTTAATCAACTGAAAAAATATATTAAAAAATAATGCGAAGAACTAAATATTCCAATGGATTTTCTTGGGTTAATTAGGTGAAAATGTAAGCAGTATTATTGTAAGCATCAAACAAGTAAGCCACATGTTGATTTTATGAAGTATTCTCAAAGGAAAGGATGTTACAATTTAACTAAACATATTTGCTTTTATATCATGATTTAATATAATGTAAGACTGCATGAGGCACAGCAAATTCATATCCAGATTGCCCCTAGCAATATTTTAAATTTATATGCACTATCTTTTACTGAATCTACATAGTCAAATATAATATATGGATAAATATATGCTTAATTTACTGAAAAATACTAGTTATCATTATAACATATATACATTCACATTACATTTTATGATTAGTTATATTCACCAATTATTTATGTGAATTTTTATGCCTTTTTAAAAATGGATATCAAAATTACATGCAATAAGTAAAAGTAGAATAATATTTGTCTGTGAGACTTCTAATAATGAGAGCAGAGTAAACAGGTAGAGACACTTTTAAAGAGACCTATGTACAAAATTTTTTGAGCCTCTGACTTTAAATACAAAAGGTGACATTTATTATTACAGATAAAACTGCTTAAACATCAGCAGTTATTAAGCATGTCTAGGAAAAAACCCAAACAACATTTACTTGAATTGAAAATTATCTGTAGCTCATTAAGAATCAAATTTTGTCTTTATTTTTTTTCTTCCCACATTTTTGTCTTCAACTGAAAAATGCATATTTTCATGATTCTTAAAATTTCTTTTTCACAAGAATAAAAGCCTACCTGTTTACCACTCTGTCATGATTTACAGCTATTTTAATCAACAACAACTTTCAGTCTCAACACGTCATTTAACCTAATTGAACTGCTAGACATAAATTCATAAATCAGGAATTATTAACAGGGAAGTAGGGAAAAACTTACCTAATTGTCACTTACTACAGTAAAATAAATATTCAGGTGCATATTCTGAACCAACTTAGATGACAGTTGCAGCTTTTGTTTCATAATGGTCATGATGCCAGTAACATTCATAGAGGCTCAAATTCAAGGCCATATTTTTCACCATTGCTTCAAATACTAACTCAAGAAACTCAGGAGAACATTCTGTCCTATCTATGTTCACCTCACTGAAATATCTTTTTCTACTTAACTGCATGCCATGTTGTTTCCTGTTTTATATGTTCAAAGGGACCTTAAATAAAGTCTACAGAAGTTGATGGAAGTATTTTCCATGATCTTTGGGGATGCTGTAATAGACCTACACTCTACAGGAAAATTTCCCAAATCTCAGCACTGAACTGTGGATTTATCTGATGCACAAATAATTTACACAACAGACATTGTAAAGAGGTTAATGAAATGTACAGAACATGAAATAAAATGACATTACACAGCAACATCTATGAAGTAGATTTACTATTTTACTAAAATTTTCACAATAAGTACGACTGTTATAATAGTAAATACTAACATGAGAAAATCAGAATGCATACTACTTTCTACACTGACGGGTTTTTTTCCTCAACACTACTACTCTCTGAACTAGGTAAAAGAGGTAATGAAAGTTATTAAAAAACCATATTCTGTTTCTGACTAGTATTAGTACTAGCATTTCATACAAAGACACAAAGAATTGGAAGTTGAAAAGCACGACAAAATTGAAAATTGCCCACATGCTACTGAGAAAGTTTCTTTACAGTGTCCACCCATTGTTTTACACATGAAGCACTATCTCAGATGCACTTGTATATCTAATCACTACAGTTTTATTGCAAAGCACTCATTTTTTATTTTAGCCTAAGAAAAGTTTCAGAGGTTAATTAACAGTCTACGAGAATAAAAGTAAATTCTCTTTTCTGTTTTAAATTTGTTATTTTCAATTTGATTTAACACTCTTTCCTTTTCTGTATTCTGAAAAAGGGTAAATAATAAAATATAATTTATCTTCTCCACATAATTCTCTCTTTACTATAATCCCATCATTTCTCCTTTCTGTTCCTATTCTCTCATTGAAAACTTCTATTGTTTTAAAAGGACTTATTTAATACAGCATAATTTACTTTTTGGGGGTTTTTTTTATCCCAGACTAAGGAATATTTGGATTTTCAATTCTACTAAAACTGCACACATTTGAACTAAAGTAGTTATCTTTCTGTCATAACGCAACAATAAAAAAATGTTACCGTGTGTTATGACGAGTGTTATCTTTGAAAAATGCCATGATTATGAATAACTAGTAAACACTTTGATGTCTTGAAACCATGAAACAATGCTCTTATTTTTTAAAAATAAAATGCATCTATTTTTTCCCAAAATCAGAATTCTTTTAATATATGTTAAAAATTTGAATAACACATTGTTGAGAGTTGTTCCAAGAAGTATCTATTATCTCCATGGCCTTTAAATTATTCTTGAATTAAGAATGACTCATTAAGCAACCCTAAAACGATAGTAAAAATAATACAATTCTATACGTTTAATATGTAAAATAATTTGATTCCTTCCAAGTACATTCATTGATCTGCTCCTAGAGCCTAGACTGTCAAATCTAATGAAAAGTAATTTTAGCATGTATTCTCCTTTATATTCCCCAAAACACATCTTCAAGAAGGTTTTAGAAAATCATAGAAACCGAAGTCCTGATCTGGAACTCAGAACTTATTGTCGAAGAAAATCAGCAAATCTATGTCTGTTGATGTAAGAATATTCAAAGAGTATGCACAGTGTGCATTAGCAAAATGTTAACAATATCTTAGATCAACTTTTTGAAATAACACACGTTGATATTTAGCCCATGCTCTAACACACGGGGAAAAAAATGCCTTCATGCTTCCAGGGAAGAAATCATCTTTGTTATATAAGAAATAACAGATCCATGTAAACCTTAATGATTACATATATCTTTACAAATGGTCACTTCATTTTTTCTGGAGAATGTTAATCCTCATATTTGTGATAGCCTAAAACCCCATGTACTCACTGTCATGGACTTCATCAGGTTTTGTAATGTTCCTAAGCTGCAAGGGTGGACTAAGTTCTCAGAAACTACTTTACATAAATACTCATCAAGCTGACACATCTTCAAAGATTACATTTAGCCAGTTTTCCTATTTTAAGAAACCTCAAAATCCTACAGGATGGGAGATCGGAGCTACACAGGCATTGCATTCATTCTTCATTTAATTATTCTTTAAATAAAAACACATATGAACTGCTGCCTCTGTAACATTACTTACAATTCTTAAACTTAATGATATAGCATCCTATATTTGCCCTTACCTTGAAATATGTTTCATTAGGAAACCCAGTCTGCAAGTGTTTGGTGTAATTTAGTCCAACAGTGTGTAAATCTCTATTAGGCCTTGCAGAGTTTCTCATACTGCTGACTGGCACGTTTGCCATAATAGGGGATTCATATGCACTACTGATTAGAAGATCTTGCTGTCTTGGTGCAAAGAAAATTCTATTCTGTTATGAATAAGACTGTAAATTTGTAATATAAAACAGTTATAGTCTATTCTATACTAGTAACATAAAGTAATAAATTAATGACTATTTCCATTTAAAAGAATAAAACACAGTATAAGGGAGAAAGCTACTTGAGAAATTCAAATGCTCCCTCTTTTAAAAGTGAAACACCTATTGATTTCCTCAATTCATTCAAGAGTTTGTCACCAGTTGCAGGGAAGAAGTAGATATTGCAGAGGACCTCCTAAAGGCACATAAGGAGGTTTGAAAACATATTTTGCAATGTAAAAATATATGGACTTCTTAAAAAACGTTTGGTCATTCAAAGGCTGTATAACAAATCTGGCCTTTCTATTCAATTTGCAACATCCTTCTTGTTTAACATGTAACATCACAGCAAAGGAAATATCTAGTTTGAAGTGCATAGCAATTCACTGTTGTCCTTCACCATACATTAAATGTCACCCATCAGAATGACATGAATAAAAAAAATTATTACACTAGAGTCACTACATAGTAGGATATCTGTTAATACAGGCACATGGAATGTGATGTTTATATAGAGAATAAGCCATTGAAACATCTTAATGACTAACATTATGTTTCTTTCTGCTTTTAAAATTGTCAAAATAGAATGTCCTTTAAATAAAACCATTAAACTAACAACTTTAATCGGGATAATATGGGCTCATGTGGAGTATTTTGAATTTATTTATAGTATTTTTTGCACTTATATATCACTGTGACATTAAAAAAGTTTTGTCATCACAAATTAAGACCTGGAAAATTGGCGTTTTATGGTTTGTTTTGGGGGGTTTTATTGCCTTTTTTTTGGTGTATTGTTCTTTGGTTTTTTACCCTCTCCAAGAAAAAGAGAGCATAATCTTTTTGTTTAATATTTGTACATAATATAAATATATATAAATAATTTTTCATTTAAAGTACTTGATTAATGTCTCATCAAAAATCTACAATAAATAATGTTCTTCCCCAATAAACATATAATTCTATGAACTGCCATGGTTATATCTGTATCAGTAAGTGAAGGGAAGGACTCAGACTTCAGCAATGGCACGTCATCATCCATACAGTGTATTTGTTAGGGCATTCCTGTTCACAGTTCTGGCCTATGCTACACTCAGATAATGCCCAGATATGGTTTAAAGAGACAGGAAATCCTGGTAAGCACTGTGGGTGGGATAACTGGGATGATGGAGGATTTAATCATATGGAACTTTCTGGCCCTCTGGGCCAGAAAGCAAGCCCTGGACTACAGCCTTTGCAGAGTATATACACAGTCTTTAGAATCCACTGTGCTACTGTCAAAACCAGTGAGAGCTTTCACACTAAATGCTGCAGGAACATGATAGGACAATCATATTATTGACAGCTGATTACAAACTGCTCCATCCTTTCTGATGATACCATTACAATTCTCTAATTTGTACTAATAATTGTACAAATATTTCAGTTATTGCCAATGGAACACACAGGCTTTCTTCAGTAAAGACCATAGTTAAAGGAATTCAAACACAAGACACTTTTTAAATTTGACAATAACTGCAGCTAATCTACAAGGGTTTTCTTCAGGGACCTGCTGAATTGCAGCTCCATATCCTAATCATGGATAAATACTTAAAGTTGTTTTGGGTTTGGATTTTTTTATTTGTTTTGTTTGTTTGGATTTTTTTCATTATCTAGAAATCTTTCTCTCACCTTCAAATAAGACCCTGAGGCCTGGATATGAACTAGCTATAATATATTCAGCTCAATATTAATGAGATAGCAGTACTTCTTTGACTGACAGCACCAATAGTCAGGAACTCACATCCTCACATGACCACCACTGAGCTGCCTCCTTCATAGAGCTATCAATGACAGGGTACTAAGTGTTTCAAGTCTTGGCTCAGCAGAGTATTTCTTTTAGATTCTTCCAAGAAACTGTGATTCTAGAAGCAGTATTTCAACAAATGGACACTAGATCCAAACTGTTTCTGGGCATATGCAGTAACATTCTTTTCTACAGAAACAGACTATGCATAGGCCTTTCTCTTTCTTCTCTTCTCAAGAAGGACAATCACATCAACTTTTTTATTAATGAAAACCACTAACGTGACTTCATTCTGTGTTTAGCCCTGTCATTTAACTCAAAACATACTGCTTCTAGTACCACGTGGCCTACCTGAATCTATTATCTTCCCTCTGACCAAACTGCCAAAACAAACATTTCTGAGTTAAAGAACATTGTAGAGATTCAGCTGCTGTAACACCAGTGTCTCAGAGGTAAAGGCCCCACAGGCAACTCATAGGCAGTAAGTGCATACTCCAGTCCCATATATCTGCAGATCTTTCCATCAAGTTTCAATACTTACAAACACAGTCCTTTCCACACAAACTAATCTGAAATGTAAATTTTCAGATTTTCTTCCTTTTTTTTTGTTCCTCATATCTACTGCTCTTCCCCAATAAAAAGACAAACTTGGAAGTGATTTTCATGTCACTGCCATAGGATAACCTGTGTAGTTATTCCACCAGTTCCAGTTGAATCTTATCCAGATTTCACATGAGAATAGCCTCAAGGCCAAAATCAATATCTCTCTTTCAAAATCCTCCTCAAAGTTCCCTTGCTTTATAATGTAAACAGCAAACTGAAATGTGCTCCTGCCTACTTAGCTGAAGAACTATAACTGCTGAACCTAACCTGTTAAGAAATTTACTCATTTTTCACTTCATTTTTTTCATACCTCATAGAAATTTTGTTCCTATTTAACTATTTAAATTATTTAAATACTCCTTATGAACTGTGAATTCTTTAAAGCAAGTATTTGGTGTTGGCTGTGTAACAACATGACATGGCCCTGCTTAGTGATGCTCTGAAAGCTGTCCTGTGTTACAGGAAAGCCCAATTAAGCTTCCCCTACCACCCAGAGATCTTCACTGCTTTCACCTGTGGAGTCACTTAGATTAGTTCATAGAGGCACAACACCATCGTTCTTACTGGTGTTGACATTTGCCCTTGTTCAGGTGCAAATGACTATACAGTATAAAAGGCAGGATGATGAGGAAGGTGTCATAAACATTAAAAATCCCCATCGACATTTAAGATGAAGTCAGAACTGAGCTTTTAGCAGCAGCTGAACAGAACAATATGAGGAGCCTCTGGTATGCATCTACCCAGTACCTTTATCTATTTACAGTTACATTTGAAGCAAGGTGAAAATTCCTTTCATTACCATAAAAGAAGGGCACACTGACCAGATTTTGACAAGTACTGACTCTCCTCTAACATGCCCATTTAGAAGATGAGGAGAGCAAGAGAGAGAAAGTAAGAGAGAGAAGTGTGTGGAGGATAAATATGACAAATTTGAAGCCTTTTTCAGGTATTTTTTGCAACTTGATGTTAAATTTGCCAAGCTCCACAAGCACAGCAAAGCAGTGCAATGCAAAAAATTCTGCTGCCTTCTATTTTCCTTCTGGAGAGGGCTCATTGGTTACATTGTGTCAGCCACAAAACCAGAGAATTTTCTAAGCAGTGGAATTCCTTCCAAAGGAGCTTCTCTGAACCTCCATTACACTATAAGCCTTTTGATTTTCCCTCCAAAATATCTACCAAGAAAATTGCTCCAGAACATGAACTAATTGCTGTAATACCTGTTGGCTGAAACCAGTTTGATATACCTGCTGATGGTGCTCTGGTACAGAACACTATACCTTTACTTCTACAAACCAAACAACCTAAAAGTAAATAGGCATCCTATTCTGTGTAAGGCTAAAGCCATCTCTCCTAGGAAAGGACGAGAATATCTGGGAGAATGAAAAAAAATTGTATAACCTTCTTTTGATATCTACCACTTCACTATTCACCCCATAAAAACTTTTCCTTGCAGCATTGCTACCCCACATAGTTGCGGAAAGAAGAAACCCAAATGGAGAGGCAGTAGATCTGAGTAGTTTGCTATCTTTTATATGAATGATTTTATCAAGCTGAAGTAACATTGTGTTCATGTTTCTTTCTCATAGGTAGTGGCTATCTGTTGTAAAGTCTTTAGGAAAATCCTAAATGGCAAGTGAAGGTATCATATGTCTAATGGGCACACAGAACAAAACAAACAATATAATGAGAGTGATGTGCCAGAACAACCCTACTCAATAAAAATTACTTATGTTTTAACCTGTCTCTGATGTGCTGTAAGAATTATTAATGACAATTTTTTTTATCTTTTAAACACATTGTTTTCTAATAAAATTATCTATATTCCTTAGCTGATGTGGGATTTTTAACCAAGGTGTTCAAAATATTTAATATTGTTAAGTAATTTTCCTGTAAGAAGGATACTTTTGTTGCCAAAGACAAAATTTTTGATAATACTATAATAAATTTAAAAGAGCAAACAAACAAGCAAAACAACATAACAAAAAGATACCCACTATTCTTTAGCCTGAAAATGCATGACTAAATTTACACTAAAGCAATTTCACCATCATTTGAGTTAACACTGAGTGACTTCCATACATAAAACAGAAATGCTTGAAGGACACACTACAGATTTCATTTTGGTATCAAAAATAATTATCACACTTATTTTTTCAGTCTGATTTCTGATCAAGCCCTGTCAGTGCTTAAATGACTCATACTCTCTAATGAGTTAGAGACAGAAGTCTTGCATAAGCAAGGTAAACTTCTGGAAATAGCTAAATCAGAAAGATCCGGAGAATCAGAAATATCAGATCAGCTAAATCAGAAATATCCGGAGATATTTATCTGGAGATAAATAATTCCCATATGTCTGTCTACAGAAACTTCTAGGGAACAATATTATTTTTCTCCAGAGAGTGAATAACACTTAAAGTCAAGAAATATTCACTGGTTATTTCCTTACTTCTTTTAAAGCTATGCTTCTGGTTTGAAGTATAATGTTTAACCGTGACCCAAGTCTAATAATTATTTTCATCCAAGAAAGAAATGCTCTATTTTTCAAAGACGTAAAGTTCTGTTCAATTTATTTTGGTTTGCATGTTTTATTTTTCTGTTTTGTTTTCCCTTCAATTTCACTCTATTTACATGTCTATTTGAATTTATTTTTGAACTATAATGGATAATGATGATTGAGAGAAAAGATACTTAGAAAATTTGGATTTAGCTAAATTTGCAAAAACTAAATTATTTCCAGTTCTGAATTCAGAAACCTATTCTTAGTTAAAAAAACCAAAACCGAAAAAACCCACCTTATATTCTAACAGACAAGTTCCACCACTCCAAATAATTGGACAATTGACTATTCAGTTACAAATACCTAAAAGTATTTGAGGATTATATCTGCATTTTTAACACTACAGATCAGAACAAGGTCTATTTTAGAGAATGAAGGAGTAAAATTCATAAAATACTTTTGTTACCCAATTTTTCCTATCCTTCAAGTAATTCTGAAACCAGATAATCCATCAGAGAACTCTCAAATACTATCCTACATATGCTGCTATTTCATTCCACTGAACATCTGTTCCTAGAATTTTCTACAAGGTTAATCACCATCATATCATCTTGGCTTTTCTTCCAATGGTTTACCTCTCCCTCCTAATTTAGATGAAATAAAGAAATTCAGTGCATAAGGTCCATGTATTTAGCAAAAATATAACGATCATTTTTATATGTTTGGCTTATTTAGCATAAAAACTGCTTTTCAATCCTTCAG
Organism: Corvus hawaiiensis; assembly: GCF_020740725.1. Taxonomy (NCBI): domain Eukaryota; kingdom Metazoa; phylum Chordata; class Aves; order Passeriformes; family Corvidae; genus Corvus; species Corvus hawaiiensis. The sequence continues at coordinate 43,702,805 of NC_063215.1, read as the reverse complement.
CCATTTCTGCTCGATATTATTTTATTTTCCTGGGTCCTCCAGAAGAAGGGTAAATAGAAATTGTGACTGCTAACATACAATTTTCCATCCCATCACTATAACATCTACTTTTTTTTTGTGAAAAAACCTTTCACTGTTAGTCAAGGGTTCCAAGCAGGATGCATACATGAAATTACTAGAATAAATAAAATGTCTCCTACATCAGTTTTCTGTTTTGACTTTGGGGGGGAAAAAAGCCAAACAAACCAAAACAACAACAAATCAAGCCAAACCAACCAAACAAACAAAAATACCACTCAACAGTTCAGCTGCAGGTTGAATTAATTTTCTAATATACAAGCACTTTGTAAATTCAGTCACTGGTGCTAATGGAAAAGGAATCTGTCAATCAGCTAACTTGCACATTTTCAAATTATCACTCACACCTAATTATTAACAAAATCTTTTGAAAATGCTGTGTACCTTCTTGGATTCTTGACTCTATTCCCATTCCAGTAGATCCTTGTGTTCTGTTCTTTAGGTAGGGGGACTACATATCTCATGAGAATGAGGTTTTGCATATCTCATGAGAAAACTGCTGCTATGCATTATGGTGAGAGTTAAGAGTTTCCTTCTCTCCACAAATACTATACATGCCAGAGTAAAACACATGAAAGAAACCAAATCTAAATTAAAGCAAATAAATCTTCTGTCCCCTAACTCCAAAAACATAAGAGGCACTGACCTTTCTCAAAAGGATAATTTTAGCTTTAAAAACATTCAGCTTCATATATAGAAGAGCCCTTCTCTTTAGGCACATTTAACATTCCATGCTATCATCTGCTAAATAAATATACAAAGTACCAAGCCTAAACCTGTGTTTTCTTTTCTTGCCACATATAGAGGAAAAAACTGTTTTGACAAAACAGAATTGAATGACCCAATATAAAAAAAAAGAATGTTCAGCACTTTTTCTGGAGACTCAACTTATTTTCAAGCAAGCTACTTCATAAAAGCAATCCAATATTCCTCTCATGCATTATTTTGTGTGATACTATAGAACTTTTGACAAAACAGTCTTCAGATCTTGACTCACTTATGGAAGTTGTTTATCCAAGACATTTGAAAACACAAAATTAGGTAGATGACATCTACTTTGCTTTCAGTTAAACCCAATTAGATAAAATTACAAATTTTTAATGAGAGATGTCACTGTTTTGGCTGCAGAGATACTTTCAAAAACAATATTCATAGTATGTATGTTTAAAACGTTATAACTTGGCCATAGAGTGTGCAAAAATAAAGTCACAGAAAACTGGGCATGTAAACTCAATTATGAGTGTGTAAGACAGGATTATGTGCATTTGAAAAGAAATTACAATACAGTGTGGCATAATATCTTCCAGCATCTCCAAGCTCGTTCTAAAGATGAAGGGACTGCAAATGTAATTATTAAATGTCACAAGTAGTTAGAAATAATGATTTAGATAAAAAGTGAATGGCATTCAGACAGATGTCTAGCAATGAAGTCTGTGAAACACAATGAATCAAGCAGAACAATTCTAGTCAGTCAAAATCAAAATAGAAGGAGGCCACCAAGTACACTCATTATTTAATCAGCTATTCACCAATGAAAACTTAGAAGATTTTACTAGTGAAGATGGTTTATCCAACTGAATCCTCTCCAAGGGCTTTAGTGAAGACCCTTGAGATCCTAAGATTCAAGGTACTCTTGAGATTCAAAAGGATATGTAGGATCCTGACATGTTTGGGTAGTGAAATACTCAGTGTAACACGTAAGTGACTAACTGAAACAAAGAAGAAATCACAGAATGAAAAGTAGTTCAACATGACTTTTTAAGCAACTTTCCATAAATATCCACAGATTCTATAAAAGACTGCACTGCAATGCTCCATCAATATGGAGAGGAAATATATGTTTTAAAATATGTAGCACCTCTATGTAGGAAATCATAAAAGTAAAGTCAGAATGGGTACTTAAGTAAGCGAAAATGAAGAGATTGAGCTGCTCATAGTAAGAGACACAAAATTCCTTAAGGATGAAAAGAGTTACAATTCAGCCATTCAAAATACCTAGATTCTTGGATAATTAGTAATGAATTGTAGAGCCTTGCAATGACTTTCAGAATAATGAGAAGAAAAGTAACAGAAAGGATGGAAAGAGTTTCTAGGCCATCTTCAATTTTACAGAGCATTATTAAAATACTTCTATACTCTTCATTAAGAAAAAATAAAATCTGATTAGGGTAATCTACAAAGGACCAAGAATTAACATAAAACGTACTGGTGAAGCAACTGGGACAAAAAATGCATATGACAAGGTGCTTTCCTTATGGCAGAAGTCACCAAACCTACCGCTTTCCTAAAATCCTACATCATGAGAGGCAAAAAAAAAATCAATTTCTTGACATAGGAGTCCAGAATTGATTCTCTTCAAGTGAATATATTTTTCTTCTTCAACATGCATCTGGAGATTTAGCCAATGGGGAGTATTACATTTTCTGTTGGACTGCTAAAGCAGCTGGTTATGATTTTTTCAGCCAACCTCAATAAAGTCATTTTGATTGTTTTGCTGGCAGCAGTTTCTTCATAGTTTTGATGCATGGCAAGTACCTTCTGGGATTTCAGACTGATCTACCACCTATATAGCAAGGATTTAGAGAACTAGGGATTTTTACCCCGAAAATGTAAGGGGGATATTTATGCTAAAAAGTTTAAAAGAGAAGTTTTCTCTTGCTGTGATCTCTAACAGTATTATAGCAGAGGTAGATGTAGTATTGTGCTTGTATGCAGACTCGTAAATGCCGTGGAAGTCTTGTCTCTTCTTGAACAGCTGAAGGAGATTTGAAGAATTCAGAAGTGGTTCAAGTAAATTGAGGGGTTAGGATGAGGAGTCCATACTGAGTTGTTTATTTATAAACTATAAATTTCATAAACTGACATTAATTTTCTTCTGGAGGACTCAGAGAGATCAAAGCATTCTTCCAAGTTTCAAAATGCAAAAAGTGAGAGATTGTTCCTTAATTCATTGCTATCCAAGTCCTTCTTTAAGCCGTATATCCTCATCCAAAGCATTTAGATTGTATAACACTGATTGTGATCTAATCATAACTCCTCAAAATAATTACACAACCTAGATGATGATTGTGAGAAGGAATTATAATTCCAGTATATTTTGCATTTTTTGTATAGAAAAGAGACAGATCATCAGATCTGCGTGCTAGCCACAGAAAATTACTTAATTACTTAAATACTGTTACTAATTATACAGATTTATGCTAATATAAATGGCATACAGTGCACTAAACTGTTTAAACAATTTAAAACTTTCATCCACATTTTGGGAAAAGTGATACTTAGAAGTATCTGGGCATATCTGAAATACGGGCAAGTCTTGCTTACAAAATTTCCAGTGACTGCTGTCCAGGCAAGATAACTGTACAATTTCATTGTTAGAACATTTAGCAGGATAGACTGGGTAAAAAACAAGTGCTTAATAATTTGCTTATGAGTTCAAAAAATTAAGATACAATATATAATTAAGATGTCTTCTTTATATTACCTCATCTATTGAAACTTCATTTGAATGATAGAATTCCAAAATTAAAATTCTGCAGGTCTCATGTAAAGGAGAAGAAATATAGTTTAGCAAGTAAGCTTTCTAGAACATTCACCCAAAATACTAGGATGTCTTGGTATAAACAAACATATTTTTTAATTAAAAAAACCATCAAAGAGAAAGAAAAATTCTTGTCAGGCCATGTGCCTGGTTCACTTGACAAAAAAAATCAGTGTTCCAGAGGTTGGCACAGTTACTTTTTATTTTTCACAGTAAAAATGATCTCTAGCATTAGCAAGGATTTGTTTTTCAACCAGAAAAAAATTATGTGAAAAAAAGCAGACTATACAGAATCTTTTGGAGGCAATCAACTAAGGGTCATCAGGTGCAACTTGGTTTCAAAGACATAAAATTTTCTGATTTTAAAATAATTGTTATGGAACAATTTTGAGAAGTGTGTAATTTTTGGCATGCTTTTAGGCTTGTCTACTTGCACAGCATTATAGTGACAATATCCCCACTTGCATTACAATTGAGGCAAAATTAAATCTTTGCATTACAATTGAGGCCAAACTATCTTAAAACTGTAAAACTATAAGAGAAGCAGATTTCAGGGTTGACACCTGGACTGCCCTATTGGATGATGAATCTAATCCTGGAAACACCTCATAGCATATGCTGCAGTACTCTAGAGAGATTTCAGGAGATAAAACTCTCATAGAAAGAAAGCTTGTTAAGAATAAAGGGCAAATATGCTAACTTCCAACTTGAATAATTATCAACATAGTAATTTAGGAACCAGAGCCCCATAGTAACTGGAAAAGTAGTTTCCTCTCATTCTATCATTCATTCCTTTCCATCAAGGTAGCTTTCCAGGAGTAGCTTGAAAATCAATCAGACAAGCTCAAGGACAGAAACCAGCTGATCAAAAATATAAAATAAAAATGAAGACTGATGAGATGTAAAAGGATATGCATGCACTCCAGAGAGACTTAATGCTTAGGCATCTGTTACAGTCTGAAGCAATTCCTTAGCTTCTTCACAGACAAAATATTAAGATAAATGTGTGGGGACTTTATAAAACTTGTCTTCTTTCATTATGTTTTATTCCAGCTGCTAAGAGAAAAATATAATTTGTTGATGAGGCAATGTTCATTGTGCTCTCATCAGTGCTTATGAGGAAATGGAAAAATAAGTGATAACAAATGCTTTGTCAGGGGGAACCAGCACAAGGGCTTGAGTTAGGAAATGTAGAATAGCATAACTCCAAAGGGAGGATAAGGCAGGAAGTCCTAGAATAAAAAATTGTGTAAAGGCAAATTAAGCCCTTTAAAATGACAACCCATGACTCAATATTAACAATTAGGGCAGTGAGCACAGTTTAATGTATATTTGGACAATATTCACTGATACTTCAGACAGCTCAGTGTAAGAAGCATAAGAGCTCAATAGTGGACCATTTTATCCAGGATACGTTATCTGCTTCGCATCTGGTCTGCAAAAGTAAAGCACCTTGCTAAGGCAGCTGTATCTCTTCCAGTTTTGAAGATAGGTCACCTAAGAGTAAACTTACTTATGACAGACAGATATGCCCACAGAAAAAAAAAAAAAGACCTAACTACACAGAGAAATCCTTCAGTATGCAGGGAATAACCTGAAATCCAGTAAATTAGGCATAAAATTATTTGATAAAAATATTTAAGGAATTTAGTCTCCAATATATGTTTTCAGAAAAGATGCAAAGAGACATGGATGTTTAAAATTATGCATAAGAGACTCAAAAATACAATACAATATCAGAAAACCAGCTAAAGATTAATTTTGAAAGTCATTTATAGGAAAACCTATGTAAATAAAACATATTAAGCATTTTTCAAAGCATAAAACTGGTTTTCTTCATATTGCCTACACAGAAAGGGAAGGATCCTCCAGTTACCAACAGATTAGATTTTGCCGGCCAAAAACAGGAAGAGTCTTTTTCTTGTACACAGACTGATGGAAAAGAGGGGACAATATGTGTCTATGAAGTTGATATACAACACTGTAAGAGAACAGCATGTTGCTTAGAAATGAAATAATGGTTTCCAGCAACAGACAGAAATAAAAAGAATTCTGCTGAGATTTTTGATTATACAGATCAGAAAATGTTGTGTAATTGACAGAAGTCCAAAAAAGAGTTGGTGTACTTCAATGAATTCTTAGTTTTCCTTCTAATAATATCTAAATTGTGAATTTAACTGGTATTCTAAATCAAAGAAACTAGTAAAGGCAGAGGCATAAAGGTAAGGTATTGGAATGCAGCAGGATTTCAGATGACACAAGACACTGCTAGCAGACACAAAAAGACAGTGTTATCTAGCACCAGAAACAGATCAATTACTGTTGCCACAAGAGGAAAAAATACTATGTGAATTTCTCAGTTTACAGAAAATGAATAGGCTTAATGTCAAGCAGACTGGATTTATATATCAGTCATCAGTCTGTACAAGAAAGAAAGGAATGTTCAGAGACTAACCACCCTAACTACTGATATTCAACAGCAGCAACAGACAAGATTAAGAAGAGGTTTTTGTATATATGGAGAAGGGACAATCTACTATACATCCCCACAAAGGATGGCAATTAAAGAAAACACTGTGTACAACACATATACGTTCATCCTACCTGCAATGCAAAATCTGTGTGTTCAAAAGAAGAATCATCTTTTTGGGGGGAACTACAAGAGGAAAATAAAATAGAAAAGCCCTCCAGCTAACACATGAATCTTACCTAGATTGTTGTCTTGCTGAGTGTGCAAAGATTACAGCTCTTTACCTATGGTTCTCAAACTGGAAGGAAAATCCAATGCTCTTGCAAATAAAGGAAAGGACTGATATAGATTTATGTTATAGTTCTCCTTCTATGGAAGTATTTTCAGCAATTCATTCTTAAAGATTCTTGAACCTTTTACTAATTTCTTCATCTTTCCTTAAATATCACCATACCACTAATTAATGAGTGAGATCCAATTGGTACATGAGAACAGTACTTTCCATTTTCAGTGTACCAAGCTCTTACATGCCGACAATGATTGGAAGACGTGGTGAAACAATTAACATCACAAAACATTGGACACAAAAATAGTAGATTTCAATTTTAAAATAAATATTCTATACTGAACACTCTGATGAGCTGTAATTACAAAACATTATATCATAAAAGACATACTAAGTACTGCTCCAAACAAAGGCACACCTTATTATGAAACACATAGTAATTATTATGAAACACTGGCAGTTAAACATCTATTATGAAAGGATTGTTATGGAATAGAAATCTTCTTAATAAGAAACTCTAGATAGAACCTATTAAACTAGTGGCACGCAGTCCAAGAGTTTCACAACACCAGGACTGAAAAACACATCATCAGCTGTGCAATATCTAACATATAATCTGTACTGAAAATACATACCACTAGGCTGCAAAGTCCTCTTCACCACCGCACTTCAAAGTACCTCTCTTTACATGACAGGTAAAATTTTTGAATTGTATTTGTAAACAGGTCTTTAACTTTTAAATAATGTTCTTCTTTCTCTCTGCTTAGCATTCAGCAGGGAATTCAACTTTTAATTAAGACCTGTTTCCTTTTATGAATGATAGCGTTAGAAAATGCTATTACATACTATTAAGTCATTCTGTATTATGAATAAAATCTGTAGATTGTCTTACATAACCCTACATCTTTTATTTCTAAATGTGTTATCAATATTTGATTGTACCAGTTAAGAAATACTGAAAATCTCTAGATATGAAGGCTAGTATAAATTTATGTGTAAAAAAAGTATCCTATACAACTCTACAAAAACCAAATCCCTCTGCTCACTATAAAACATATTCCATATTGCTTTACACTGAAGATAATGCTTCCAATTACATAGGGAATTTATGGTGCTGGTCACAAAAGCAGACAAGTGAAAAAAAGTCAGCCTTATTGGTCTATTATCTTGTGCTTCTATATGAAAATAAACATTCCTTCCTGTTCTGCTAGTGACCTCAAGTGCCCAAATAACTTAGTTAAAAAAAAAAAAAAGAAAGGCTTCAAGAAAATCTATCTTTCCTAAAAAACATGTCAAGGAACATTTTCAAAGCGTAGGTAGGAACTCAGCCATACCAATCCCACGAACATCAGTGGGAGCTACCTGTGAAAAGTACTATGCATCATGCTGAAAATGTCCTTCAGTGATAACAGTAGGGTTAAAACTTTTGGACATATGCATAAATATTTTACAATTTCACAAGATAACAGTTGTGATTTACGCTCAGCTGTTCTTTCAGAGGTATCTGTATGACAGGAACACCTCAGAAACTATTGTACTCTCTGGTTATACAGTCCACTAAAGTATACAGGTCTTTCAAGAAACTTTCAACATAAGTCTGGCTCTTTAAATCAGACTTTAAAAAAAGATGCATAGTAAAGTCTTTCATTACAAAATATGTTTCACTGCTATCTGTATTACTTCAATACCTCACGTACTTCATCTACAGGTGCTAAATTACTTTTAAACTGGTTTCTAAAAATATCGTTTCTCCCTAATATGGGAATGATACAACTTCTCCAAAATGAAACAGAGAGTATCAAAGACAGATGGAGAATCCTGATACTAACTACAGCAAAATAGAAAAAGGAAGATATGAATATTATACTGTGAACCACACAATGAAATCATGGAAATCTCAGGACTGAAGTGAGATTTCATTATCAACTCAAACAAAAAGACCCCATCTTATTAAAGAGATAACAGCCTATATAGTTTATGTACATTTGATTTTAAAAAATTGCAAGTGACTACAAGGGGAAAAGAGACTACATACACTGTTCTGATTTTTTCTTTTGTTGTCATGACAAAAGCCAAAGTTACAACATGTAAGTCTGTATTTATGTGAGCATCTGAACTCAGCCCTAATGAGTTAAGAAGGAAAAGGTAACATATCCCAACATATTGGGATTTTTTGACAAAATATTTTTTTCTGCTCATTTGGGTTGAAAAAAACCAGATAAAAAAGTGAGCCCTATCTATCAAATCAATTTTTAATTTAACATTTGATGTATTGAGTTCCTTAATTCCAAAAGCTCAACTAAGTTTCCAAAAACATTTCATTCAGAGACTTTAAATTCTGTGAAGTATCTCAGGGATTTCACCTAGCACAAAATTTTAAAAAATAAATATTGTTACCCTACTTCTAAGATACTAATCTACACAAACTGTTTTGCAAGTGGTAGACGCCTAGTTTGGACATCTAGAATTAGTGTGGGCAGATAAGTACTCAATTTGAGATTGAGCACCACAGCATAAAAATAAATCAGGGTAACAAAATAAAACATGCAAACCCTGTGTTTCTAAATGCAAACTTATTGGGAAAAGATATTTTGAAAATTTTCTGGTGTCTCTATATTGGTCAATAAAAGAAGAAATCTAGCTAGCATATTCAAGACTTAGGGGAAAAGTCCAGTAACAAAATGGAGACTTACTATGGCAGTGGAGAATATTAATAGTGAGAACCCTCACCATTAATTATTCTTCTGTAAATCATGAAGTTTAAATATAAGAGTATGAAAATAAGAAAATTTTTGTGACTTTTGACAATTATTAGTAAGAAAAAAATGGTAACAATTGCCAAAAAAATCACAAAAGTTAACATGTTACCTGGCTATGACAAAGAGCACACAACTGACACCCAAGTAAGCCAGCAGAATATACATCCAGATATCAGGGGAGAGAGGATTCAGGAAGGAGAAGACGCCCGGGTTTGTACCATTGGGCTTGCGGTACAAAATACTTATTCCAAGAGTCATAAAGGGCTTGGAAAAGTCGATGACCTTCTCACGAACATAGGTAATTGCCAATGGTGCAACCGCAAGGTCAGCTTTCTGTTAACAGAAATACAAAGAGAGAAAAAGGCTGTAAGTCAGAAGAAACAGGCTGAAGCAGACAATCAGATTATGCAAAACACAAACTTTGTATGGAGGAGGTTTGTTCTTGTACTAGGTTGCCTGAAATTTAAAACTCTCTTCTCCCTATAAGTAAGGCAACAGATTTATTCTACTTCCTCTTTGCTAAACAGACATAGCATTTGGAAAAAAATTAAAAGCACTAGTACAGGGATACAAATGAAGAAAAATATTGCATCTTGCAGAAAACATGAACATCCATTATAACATACTTTAAAATTTTATTAATTGTGCATTTCAACATATGTCTTCTCTTTGTCCCTCCTTCACTCAATTTGGTCTTTAGAAGCAAATATATTTAGGAGGCAGACATGACTATGCTAGTAGAAGTGCAGGGAAAGGGCCACGAGGCTGTTCTTCACCTTTTAGCATAAAATAACTGGTACAAAATGAAGACCAGTTTAAAATTGAAAGTGCTACATGTGAAAAGTTGCTGAGGAGGTTTTAACAAAGTACAACTGTCCTTACTAGTTTGTGGAAATCACTACAAAACTTACAGAGAGTTATTAATCAATTGGAGTATTTAAGATGAAATCATACAATTGAATGCATTTTGTCAATTAACATTTAGTTTTAGATATTTTATCAATAATTCATAGGAGATTAGTAAATGGCCTATACTATTCTTTTAATCAAAACTTAATGGAAATCAGAGTGACAAAGATCTACAGAATCTACTTCTTAATCCTTGTCAACAGCTCTTGAAACACTCCTGTGCATGTACATATGTGTATGTGTGTGTGCATGCACACATAAGAAAGAGGAAAGTTCAGAGCAAGCAAGTTTACAGTACAAGATCTGGAAAGCTGTAAACTAAGAATTCCTTATAAACTTTACATAAATATACGTATGTAATGACAGAAATGGTATAGCTACCACAGAATACTGTTACCCAAGTAATATATCCAAGTAACATAGCTGAAAATAACACCATTTTCAGAATGCCTGTTTTAAGATACAGAGATTTTATCCCCAATAAAATAAGTTCATATATTTATATACTTTTTGCTCATTTGGTATTGTATATGGTCCATAACACTCAACATTCCATGCAATGTAGCATTTCACTGTTCCCTTTAATTTTTGTTTTCTCACCTTACACAAAGTTCTTCTATGGTATATTCTTGGTATGAGCATTTATATAATTAGATCTACTGTGGTAAGTTACAATGTGAAACTCTGTTGGCACTGTTCGTGTAATTTGGTAAGGGTTTATTGGTCAAAAAATAACATGCACTTCATTTCCATTGGTATTAAGAACTTATAATCAAACCAGCAAGGCTTAATTCCACAGTGGATGACTTTTTATGGATTGCATATTATTGATGATATTCCAGCTGATGCAGAAAGAAAATGGTAAAGTAAGAAACTGAAACTAATTTGAATTAAAAGTTATAGGTCAACACGTAGAAGTTTGCAAAATATAAAAACTCAAGCTATTTGTGAAGCAAATAGCAGACCTTAACCTAAGAGTCTGAAGCCTACTTACTAGAAGCTGTCAGAAGAGGCAGCTTCCCAAAGACAAAGAAATTAGATCTTTTGGAAGGCTATTGGTAGATGTGAATTTTGGTCTTATTATTTTAAGACAAACTTAATGAATAACAAATAATTTATTTCAATAAACACCATAGAAAATCCAACCCCTGGTCATTAGATGGAAACAAAACTATATACAAATGAATATAGGTTGTAACTATCTCTAGTGGAGCCAAGCTGCAGATGAAATTAGAAAAATAACTGATCAAAAAATAACCCCAGCCTGACAGGACAGATATAAAATTTATGTATATAACTTGACATCTCAAGATTCTCTTCAGAGCTGAGTAATTCTGTTTCAATACTCTTGAACTAGAATATCACTGTAAGAAGAAAAATTAAGCATTTAACAAACAAAATCCAGAGTCTTTAATACCTGAGGAAATGACTAACTTCAAAATGTAATGCTACCACATGTAACAACTTTTGCTAATATACTTTATCTCCAAAATACTCAATTCTCCTGGCAATTCTTTCATTTTGAAAACAGCACTATTTGAAAGTATGAGAAAGCAGGGGCCAATTTTCCAGAAGTGCAATACCAGTGTTTCTTAGCCTCATCTAATGAAGAAATGCAAGAGAATCCTCTTTAGTTTACTTCTAGGGATGAATAGGGGAGGAATGGTGTAAAATTAGTATTTTATCAGTCAATATTTAACAACATTAACAAATTAGTATATCCTAGAATGGTTTTTTGATAAGTTTCATTACAAATAACATTTGTTTCATGTGGCAGCGATTGATGATTCCATTTTTTAGAATGAATGTATGCATGCTTCTGTCCTTTATAGGAATAAAAAGATATATCTATCTGAAAACACAATCCATAATAGCACTTATTCTTTCTTGAGATGGAAGCCTTTTTATGACAGCATCCAAGGATTGGTGAGTTAAGTAAGCTAGTTGCTACAAAGAAAAATTCTGCACCAACTAAAGGTTACAACAGTGATTAGAAACAGTCTGACAAGGACATTCCAACACAAGGCACAGTCCTGAGGAAAACGGAAGAGTTGCACAGCCTACTGTGCTATGTGCTGGAGGAGTGCTCTGCAGATAATAACGTGTGGTTGTGCATCCTCTCCCTTCCCATCCCATTTATATTCTCTCCACACCTGTATAAAGTTTCCCTGTCTTGCTACCATGTGCAGTTGTAGGATGTTCATTCACCAACAAACAACTCAAGGTCTCCCTGATTTATTTCTGCTACAGAAGTGACTAAGGCGGGCTAAAGTCCTCCTCCTTTGCTTCTTCATTGACATTTTACCTCCAAGCAGCTTGTTCACTGACTCCTCTACATAAAGTAGCATTCAAAGAAAAAGAGAGGACATTTTTTGATTTGCACAGGGCTGAAATTTGGTACATAACCTCTAAGAAGAGAGATTTTAAAATTATACTGAATTCAATCTATGCTTGCAGAAACAAATAATGTCAGCAAGAAATCTGCACATTAATGTTGAGAAGTGTATGGCCATAGCATGTGTAGAAAGTTGGTATTTGCAGAAATTGATGGGTTTTCTGTGAAAATTATAAAACCAGGAGAAACAATCACAATAATTTTGGGGGAAATAGAATTTTAAAAGGATTTTATAGCTTCTACTAATAACACGGGGGAAAGGAAAAACAAACACTGCTTGAATTTTCTTTTGTTGATAATTCTCTGAAAAGCTTTAGTCTCACCAATTTTGTTCAAAAGAACGAAGAATTTAAATTCAATCTACAAACAGAAGCAATAAAATGGCTAATAGTTCTTTTTAATTAGAGTCTACAAGTACACAATATTCTACCATAATAATTGGGTTTGTTAGCCAATGTAAATGGAGTCTTCTGGTAAGAATTTTGCTCTGAACATTTTGCATTGATTTAGCAACCATTAATGTTTGTACTAAAAATGCAAAGGGAATCATCCACTATCGATTGTCCATTGTTTATACAGTCAATCAGTACAATCATATTGTAACTGTATAATATACACAAAACTATGCATACACTGAAAAGACATTTAAGTAATTTTACTTCTCTACAGGCAGCAATGCACTTATTGCCTGCAATTATTCTTGAAAATAAAGGAATCTACCTTTTTAAAAGAAAAACTTCATAAGCTTTTGTTTAATCCGCTGTTTCATCAGCCTAAGACCCTAAGTCATTATGTAAACTTCTTCTTCAGCCACCCCAGTTTTTCAAGGCTGTTAACCTGAGTTGAATTTCAGTTAAATTCCCTTTGGAGAAAATGCATCCCCAAGATAAAAGATGAAGGGTAAAGCACAGCTTCAATTCTTTAAATCTGTCTAACACACTCTTAATTCACAGAGACCTTATGCATCATTCCTGTTCACATAAGTGCATTTCCCTGCCACTGGTTTGAAAAGATAAGATCTGTAATTAGCTTTTAAGCTTACGGTCTATCCTAAACTATCTTGTTCATGCTTCTACATTATAGAAAATTTTATACCCCACAAGAATTTTTTGGTCTTCTGACAAAATCTTAATTTCCTTTGAAACCACTAGGACCTTATTAGGGTTTCATGGTTATTTTTAACTAGCCACTTACATTACTTTGACAGAAATTGCTTCTCTAGTACCTTTCACAGGATCATAGTACAATTCAATTGGGGAGAGATCAGGAGGTCTCTAGTGCAATTTTCTGTTCAAAGCATCTGCACGATGAGACCAGGTTGCTCCGTGCTTTACCCAGTCAGTGTTGAAAACCTCCAAGAAAGGTGACTACATGCCATTTCTGGATAAGCCAATCCACTGCTTATCACTGTTTATCCACATAGTGAAAAAGTTTCTACAGACAAGCAGTGCAGCAGGCTGTTTTTAGAGAGGTTATGCAATTTCCATCCTTGGAGGTTTTCAGTTTATGCTTGCTGCCTTTGGTCTTCCTGCCAGGCTCCTCTGTGAAAAGCCCAGATGAAGCTTCTTGATAACCCCCTCACATGTCCTGGAAAGCTGCTACTAGAAATTTATTAATTTGCACTTTGTCAAAAGTGAGTAACATACCATAAATTCAAAAAAAAAAAAAAAAACCCCAACAGATTTGATAGGTGAATTTAGATGTCATAACTTCGTATTTGTGGAGTCCTGACTGGTATAATTTAAACTCAATTTCTAGCAATATCACATATAGATGGAACAGTAGCAGTTGCTACTTTATAAACATAATAAAGTACTTTAACATAAGAAAGTGGTATATGATGACAGTTTCAATAGATACTGGCTCACCTAACACATATGTTTGTAACTCCTGAGTTGCTTCTCAGTATTTGTTCAGCAATAAAAAGTAACTGGAAGACAGGTGGTTTACTCAGATTCATTTCACTGACAGTAATATTACACAGATGTTTCATTTCTTTAGACCTTCTTGTGTCAGCATGGCAAGTTATTTTCTTGGCAAAGTCTTGAACAGCAGTGGTAACTAATGGTTTTCTGATCTGCTCTCCCTTTGGAGAGGATCCTGATCTAGAAATCAGCAAGATCATTTACCTAGAGACAGAATTTTTTTAAAGGTAAGAAGTTTGCAGAGGAAATTTGCGTTCTGTCCACTGCCATAGAAACAACTTTCTATATGAATTCAACTAGACAAAAATGGAATGTATGGAATGCATGGAATCCTTCCTAAAGTGGCTTTTAAATAGGATAAAGCATACATTTGATCAACATAGCATTGTCTAGAACTGACTTTTGGTATTGTTTTCTGTTTGCTCCTTTGTTATTATGTGAATGTTTAGTCGAGGAAAAATGATAGTACTAAACCAGTGGGAACTCTCTAATTAGTTAATTTATATTATTTTTTCTTATTCAGGGTTGTTCTATTCAATTCTCATTTGCCTATGCCAGTATGGATAATATTTAATAGCTGAATAGATGCAACATGAGTATCCATTAAAAATAGATATAGTTTCTGACTGTTGATTTATAATACACTTTCACTAAAGTATTTTGCACCAACTTCAGTCTAATCAACAGGTATGCAAATTGTATGTAAAAGGACTAGAGGCAGTAGACTATGAAACTATATGTAACAGGAAGATGAGTGACTATTCAACAGTAAAAAAAACCTCAGACGCAACTCTCATCACTTAATTTCAGGAATCTTGTACAAAGGTTTCTTCTAATTTTTAGAAGAGCGGGATTCACATACCCCCCAGAAAGGGCAAACTGTCAAAGACATTTACAAAACTGTGTAGATATTGTGGCTCAGAAATCAGGAAACTCCCCCATTAAGAAGAAAAACATTAAAATAAGAGTATTTACATTAAAATGTTTCAGTTCTTCTTTGCTGTTTTACACACCCTTTCTAACATTGTATTTTTGTACTAGAGATGGTAACATTGATTCTTTTTTTGTAGCTAGCATTTTTATTGTTATACTTTCCATATTTACTGCAACTTCCTGGAAGCACTGGGGTTTTTTGCCAGTTGCTAACCAGCTGTCACCTAAAATTTCAGCTACTGCACTCAAGACAAAAAAAAATCCTCCATCTTTTAATTTTGACATAATTTCTGTTCTCAAATAGATGGGGGTTTATCAAATTGTTTCAGTGAACTCAATTCATCATGCAATAAAGTTTGACTTGTGTCAAATTTGACTTACTCCCATTTTTCTGTATTACTTTTTCATCTGCAATTTTTCACAATGGAATCAAAATGATTAATAACATTTTTGCACATCATTTGGATGGAAGTAGATCACTGCAGGATATGCCACCTTTTATTGATTAACAATACTCAATTAAGAATTTTTTGAAATCTATAATTTCATCAGCTTAATTAATGGGGTAAAACTTATTAATATGGACAAAATCAACCTCCTGTGCACTCATCCCCCTCATCTGCATTTTGATGCAGGAATCACAATCCACACTCTGGAATTCTCAATTAATCATTAGATTCCAAGGTCTTAGACTTAACTAAAAGTGGTCATTATTACAAACAATAAGAAAAAGAAGGTCTTTTTAGAAAAGTCTATCAAATATCAAATAAAAAACTGAAGTGGTTTTATATTGTTTATATTCTCAAAATCTTATCTCATAATATGTTTTACATGTCCCATAATTATTAAAAAATGGCTAAAATAGTAAAGATTATATTTCAAAAATATTGTCACAAATATAAAGAAGAAAAATGTTAACAGTACTTTTATACACTACATCCTAATTTCGTTCTGTTCTGCATAGGGTATATATAAGCTAACTCATTTGAGAAACTTGTTACATTTATTTAAATTGAATGAAGCTTATCCAGGCTCTAGGCATTATTTAAATACTAAAGATACCAGGACAAACTTATTAACAATCAGCTTTAATGAAAATAAAATGCAAATCCTAAGGATGAAATCTGTGGTGGCTGGGTTAAAGTATTTCTGTTATTTATAAGATGAAATCTATTAAACACTTTAAAATGTCATTACTGTTATAATTTATTCCTTATTTAGTGAAGTTTTGCTTCATTCTAGAAGACAAGTGTGAACAGAGGAGTACAAATACATAATGAATACGAACACACAACAAAACAAGAAAAACACTGTTCTACATGAGAAGCAGATGTAGACAAATTCCAGCCTAACTACTGCACAGCTGGAAAGTGGATGGAGAGTTAAGCAACATTATCTATGTTATTAGAACCTCATGAAGTTCAACAAGGCCAAATGCAAGGTCCTGCACCTTTTCCAGGGCAATTCCAAGCACAAATAAAGGCTGGGCAGAGAGTGGATCATGACTAGCCCTGATGAGAAGGACTTTGGAGGTGTTTGTGGACCAAAAGCTCAATGCAGCCCAGCAATTTCTGCTTGAAGGTAACCCATAAAGCCAACTGCATCCTGAGCTGCATCTGTAGAAGTGTGAACAGGAGAGTGAGGTGATTCCACCCCTTTACTCTGCTCTTGTGAGACCTCAACTAGGGTACTTTCTCCAGCTCTGGGGCCCCCAGCACAAAACAGACCTGTTGGAAAGAGTCCAGAGGAGAGACAGTAAATTGGTCAGAGAGCTGGAGCACCTCTCCTATGGAAACATGCTGAGAGAGCTGGGGCTGTTCCGACTGGGGAAGAGAAGGCTTTAGGCAGACCTTACAGCACCTTCCAGTACCTAAAGTGGGAAAACAAGAAGGCTGGAGAGGGACTTTTACAAGGGTATGTAGTGACAGGACAAGGGGAAATGACCTTAAGATGAAGGAGAGTAGGTGATGATTAGATATAAGGAAGAAATTCTTTACTGTGAGGGTGGTGAGGCACTAGAACAGGTTGCCCAGAGAAACTGTGGACTCCCCATCTGTGGAGGTGCTTAAGGCTAGGTTGGATGGGGTTCTGAGTAACCTGGTCTAGAAGAAGATTCCCTGCCATTGGCAGAGGGTTTGGAACTTGATGGTCTTTAAGGTTCCTTCCAGCCCAAGTCTTCTACAATTACTTGATCTTTACTGATTCGTAATTGTCAATGTCTGCCCAGAACTTTATGAGACAAGTGGACAGGTGGATTGAATTGAAAATTAATTGCCATGATTTTAAAGAATAACTTTTGATATATTTTTGCCAAGACACTTCTTTTAGAATAAGTGTAGCACTCTTTACAATAACAAAGAAAAATCCAGCAAAATACAAATGGTTTTCTAGTAACAGTCTATTTTCCATACTATAAATGAATTTTTAATTTCTAATAGCAGATTATTGTATACATTTCTATAGCAGAAAAAGAAGTAAAAGATCTTCCTTCAAGTTTAATACTTTTCAGTTTTTGAAACTTGACTTTATTACCTTAAAAGGAAACTTTTTAACCATTTATGTTACAATACATGGGTTTTATATATAAAAAATGCTCTCAGTATGTCATTTATTTATCCAATATCCTGACTTAAAAAACTCTAACAGGTATGTATACTGTTTCACATTTTCTTCTGGCACTTTTTGAGTATCCTGCCCCACAGGCTCACATAAAAATATGCACACATTCTTTACAAGCACCTATACATAATTGTTGACATGCTTATGTATGTGTGTATATATATTTGTTTCACACTAACATACTTTCTCAGGAAGAAAAGTTACTTATCTTTGGAAGTTACCAAACATTACTGGCCCTCATATTTGGACTCTCAGAGGTCAGGAAATAGCAAAATCCAAACTGACTGCATGGATGAATTTCAACATATGGTCACCAAGTAACATGGTTTTCTTCCTAAAGCACACACACACAATAGTTTCATTTCCTGTATTTTGGACTTATGTAAGGCTGCTCTCACTGTCTTTTTTTAACTCTATTTGACATCTATATAATTTTCTTAAACAACTGAATTGATGCCTTGAAAATAACAGATTAGAATTGATACCCTCCAGATCCCCAAAAATTATGGATGATGTGTTTTGGTCATCATTTCCAGAGACACATCTCCCACCAGCACATCCTGAAACTCTTTTACCAAAATGGTGCTTCCATGAAAATTGACATATTTGAGGTTTCAACAGTCCCTCCTCTCTATCTTCCTTCTGACTTTAAGATATGTTGAAATTCTTTGGAGATGAGTAAAAGACAAATTACAGCACTATTAAAAATCAATGTCTAATACAAGGGATAAGCCCCAGTGGAAATTAACTCTTCTATTAGAGAATTCTATTTTACTCATGTATTTCACTCATTGGGTTTTTGTTTCTATGTATGCATAAATCTTTTTTTCTATGTATACATAGAAACAAAAATCCCAATGTTATTTTCTACCATTCTTTATTATCATTATAGCAACAAAAGTAAAAGATCAGATAAAGGTATGAGGATATGAAAAATGTAATACATTTATGAATACAGCCCTAATCCTGGATCCAATCAGTTCCTAATCATTACTGTAAGCATGGATGATGCTTGAGCTAAAGCATTATTGTTTGGAGTCTCATTTGAAAAACTTCATGCCACTGCCTTGATGGGCTATGATTCACTTTGCTGGCAGTGCGGTGAAAATTAATTCCAATCATTCACTGTACAGTTTTTCTCTGTAACTGGAAACTAATCATTTTATAAACCCACATGCCAGGGATGTCCATAGTACCCTAACTGTAAAAGAATAGTACATGGGCATTTGTAGCTAAACAAACAAGAAAGCAATATTCCTTAGTGTCAAGAAATTTCAAATAAACTACCCGTTGAGTACAGATCTCCAGAAAAAAAATCCACGCATCTCAGAGCACTTAAAAGACCTTACTGTCAAACTCTCCTGCCGCTTTTGGTATCAAATCATTGTGAATGTAGTTAAAATTTTTCATCCAGTTTCTTTGGGAAACATAGGACATGATTAGCTAAAAAAACATGTATTAACATTTACAACCCTTTAGAAAAATTGTATACTTTATTATTCTCTATGCTTTACTGTAATATTAGAATTGTTACTGGGCCTTGCTTTAATAAATGCAAACTCTCTGGAAGTTCCTTGTTCTTTGGAAAACAAATTGTTCACTTAAAACTACTGTCATATTGGAAACTGCATCTTCATCTACCCTGTTCTTGAAATCAGTAACAATTTAATAGGGAATTCATATATGTACATATATGTTCCTCACTGAATTAATACATATGTTTTGCAAACTTGGCCTAAAACTTTGGCTTAGGATTTCTTTGGCATATTAGATCACTGACTTTTTTTTTTTCCATTTCCCTGACATTTTTTGTGGATTTATGCATCTCTGCTTGAAGTTTACTTTCTGCATAACTTTTGCTGAGTTAGGATCTGTTTGCACATTTTTCCATGGAATATCATACACGGCCTTTATTAGAGAGTGACAAAGTAGCCACGAAAACTGTCTTCTTGTGAGCACAGAGATGAATGTTTAGCTGTTGGTTTGAAATGAAATTCTATTGTCATGTAGAAGACCATCTCTTTGATCTTTTACTTTTAAACAAACAAATTTTTAAAAAAAGGAACAGAAGGTGCATAGTATGGCATATTTAAGTGAGCTACATTGATAAATTCAGGCATGAAAAATATTTGAAGAGAGGTTCTGTGAGTCTGTGAATATATGCAGTTTGCTTTAAGTGAAAAACAGGATCTCAAGCAACAGAAGAGATATGGTTAGCTGCTTGTCAGCGACACACTGATGCTTATTCAGCTTGGGACAAATTACTTTGGAAATAAAAGGTCAGAGCACTTGAAGTTGTGGTTTAATGAATTAGCAAATAGACTGAAAAGCACAAAAAGGACAAATGATATTTTCTGGCATGTTACAAATTATCATAAGAAATTATCCTATGACCCCAGGACATGTTTCACACAGAAATTAAATGCTACTTTAACGAGAAAAGAAAACATGCAAACAATAAAAACTGGAATCCACTATGAATATTTGAAACAGTAAAAACACACATGAAAGGTATGTTACAGGCACATAACAGTTAAAGAATCATGGATGCTATATTGTGACACAGAATAACTGGAAGGAGTTGGAATGCTATTTTTAAATATTAAATAATGCAAATTAGTAGCTTTATTTAAAGAGATGGTTGTGCTGGAGTTCCAACATGGCTTAATAAATGCAACTAATAATGATTACTGGAAGTTCAGAGAAGAGATCTTCAGCATAGATTAGTAATGCTTAATCTGCAAGATAAATAAATGAATACCAAGAATAAAAATGCTCTCAAAAGAGATGGCTTTCAAATAGCTCAACAGGAAAATGGGGAAAGAGATAAATTATAAACAAAACATAAAACAGCCAAAAATACAAACTGATAAGGAAAATAAAACCAAAATAAAACAATAACATTTATTTTTTATACATTATTTTATTTTATTTTACAGAGAGTACAGGAAAAAATGAATTGTGGTTTTTGGGGTTTTTTTAAGAGGGTAAGTAAAAATAAAATAAAATGCCAAGATCCTAGAAAAACAACATTTAAACAGGGTTAGTGGAAATCAGTAGTCATTCAGCTTACCATCTATCTATATTCACCAGAGTTGCTGGTTCAAGCAACAGCAGTAGCTGAACTGCAGACTTGCCAAAACACTATGTTGTTTATGGCATATTACCCCTCAATAAATCACTTTCCCAAAGTATCAGAGAAAAAATTTATTATGTATAGAAAACCTCTAGCATGAGTGAAATTTTCATCATATGACACCTGACATGCAGTTGCAGATTCTAGTTCCACTAATAAAATGAGGAAGCCATGAAGCAGACATGGTGCTTTGGTGCTTTAAAGAGCACTGATAGCGCACAATTTTATTGTTAAGCCTATTTAATGATGATGAAAAGAGAAACACTGCTAGATCTATCTTTTTTTCTTTTTTTCTTTCTTCCTTCCTTTCTTTTTCTTTCTTTCTTTCTTTCTTTCTTTCCTTTCTTTCTTTCCTTTCTTTCTTTCCTTTCTTTCTTCTTTCTTTTTCTTTCTTTCTTTCTTTTTCTTCCTTTCTTCCTTTCTTCCTTTCTTTCTTTCTTCCTTTCTTCCTTTCTTCCTTTCTTTCTTTCCTTTCTTTCTTTTTCTTTCTTTCCTTCCTTCCTTCCTTCCTTCCTTCCTTCCTTCCTTCCTTCCTTTTTCTTTCTTTCTTTCTTTCTTTCTTTCTTTCTCTTTTCCACCTAAAGATTCTCTAACTGCCTATTACCATCAAATCTTCTGAGATTTTAACTAATAAAAGAGCCATGGCTAAACTATCCAGCACTGCACTGAAAATCTTAACTGTCAGACCTTTTGCATGAAAGTTACAAGAAGAAATAGGGAAGAGATGTTCCGTAGCCTTTCCTTATGAGTCTCTGTGCAGTAGGATTTCCTATAAGTATGAAGGAAAGAGGTAGAGTGCAAACAATGTGATGAAATGGCATTCGAAATGGAAGGAAGAGAAAATAAAAAGGTAGGAGAAAATAAAATTCCTTCGCTGGCCCAAAAAAGAAGCAACCAAATATCTATATAGTCAGTTATTAGAAGGGTTTTTTTCACTTCTACACAATAGTATAAAGGAATTGGCTATAGGTGTTCAAGATCATAAAGACCTTAATCTAAAATAAAAGAAAAAAACCAACAGGTTATTGGAGGGAAAATCACTAAAAATATTTAAACTGATTATATAAACATCTATTCTGTTATTAAAAAAGAATAAAAAGCTACTACTATTATTTTTACAAATGTAGGTATTTGATATGTAAGTATTTATTTTGAAAAATTGATACTGATTTTGAGAAATTCAAAATATATTGAAGTAAAAAACAATTTTATGTCTAAAGTTAAATTAAGTAGTTATTTCCAATTTTTCAACTGTGTAAAATTCCTCAAAGCTGAAAATCCTATTCTTCTGAGAGACAAAGAAAAGTTCTGATTTAATCCTCACATATAATAAAAGAGCAATCATCACCTAAAAATTGGACCTTTTCTGTAATTATTTATGAATCATAAAAGATCTGCAAGCCTTGAAGTCTATTTGTAAAGCACATGCTTTGTGCTGTAGAAGTATCATTCAAAGAGCCCCCCTCAAAAAGTTATTTTTAATCACGTATATATAATAACAAATTATTTCCCCGTGGGTATTTCATTTATAGCTCTGTCAAAGTATAAAACAGTAATTTTTTCCTGTTTTGGAACCCAACTATAAGAATTTTTTTAAGTAATTTTGGGTCTGTAAAGTAGGATGTCTAATTTTCTAAAAATAAAATTATATATTTTCATTCTATCTGTCTGTGCTAGCTATATTGGAACATAATTTACATGCTCAAACTATACATCTCATGCAATATAATACAGTGACATGACAACTTTTAGTGCTAAAGAACAACCTGAAATTCTCCAGAATTTATGATTCAGTTCAAAACCTATTCAATACATCCATCCTTTCATAAAGTTCTTGAACCAAAGGCAGCAAGTCAGTATCAAGAATACTTTTTTATGAAGAATTCATCCATAAAGAATGGAGATACCTGGAACTTAGCTCCTCCTCCCTCAAATGTATAACACTCATATCTTGAACTTACATGAGAAGAGGGTAAAATACTGAATGAAAAATTGTGGCAAAGAAATCAGAAAGATTAACTGGAGAAATTTAAAATTTAGTCATAGAGAAATTTCATCTATATTTGCTATCCTAGTTAATATTTGTCTTACATTTGCAACTCTAGAGAGCAGTGTCTTTTTCTCAACAAGAATTCATTGTCAGTTGTCAAAGGGATCACTGCACTAATTTTCACTGTCAGTATTTACCACAAATTCAAAAAGAAGCTACTTATTGCTTGGAGACAAATATCAGAATGCAGACGGTGAACTCTGAGTAAAACAGTCAAAGAAAGAAGAAACATGACCAAACTATGGGAAAGGAGATTGAAAACAAACAGAGCCTGATGTCAACAATTCAGTCTCTCTTCATGTTATTAAATTTAAATCCTGAAACTGACATGATATGCTGAGCTCAACTCAGGTAGCATTATCTTTATTTCACTTACACTTTTGAGTTCCAGCAATTATGCAAAGTGACTAAGTATTGATTTAAACAGTTCATTTAAATCTTAGATTTTGTTTGGTACTTTTAATCTTTATCCAAATTGTGCATTTTCCTTTCTATACATATAATACACCAAAATTATTCACTTTATTTATTCTTGGGTTATGCATGTTACACATTACCCTTGCAAACATACATACTACAGCATAGTAACCTTTCTTTCTAAACTTAAGTGACAGACAAAACGTAACAAACAGATGAAAATAATTCCTAAAATCATTCTTCATCTAAAAACAGATGTAAGTAATATGGCAACTTCAAGAACTGTCTTTATTCTGTAGTCTATCTGCTTTAATTAGAAAATCTAGCTGAAAAATATAGAATCATTTCACCTTTCAAAAAATTAACTAATTGATTTTATGACATTACTTTATAGAAAAGAAAACCTTTATGACAATTTAAAAATATTCTCTAAGGGAAAAGAAAGACTGGAAAGCTAATGGAGCACATGAAGTACTAACCATATGGAAACACTCAAGGTGGTAACTATCTGGAGCTCTTCACTAAACTCTTGTGCCTCAGTTTTGAGGTCTGAAGTGTTGCTTGCTAGTAAAATGCACCAATAATATGCATGTAAATAAAGGGCACAGGTGTATAAATAAATTGCATGTATTCAAATAGATTACAAAGTAAGAATAGATAAAACCAGAGAAAAATTTAAGAAAAAAATTTAATAAGTGAGAAATTGAGAGAGACTAGTAAAAGTTATGGTCCATATTAGGAAGTTGGACTACATCTTCCATATGTACTAATACGGTCTCTACACTTTTTTGACTCCTAAGTAAAAATCATTTCAATAGGCAAAATAAATTTTAATCTATGTTTAGTTGTATATTTTTTATGGGGAAAAAGAATACGTGTTATTAAGAATAACATAATAAGAATATAAAAAATATATAAGAATATAAAAAGAATTCTGTGTTATTAAGAGGAAAGGATGGGGAAAGCTACTGTTCCACACACTTTACTGCCATAACTTTTTCAAATGCATTTTATTTTAAGATTATCTTAGTGTAAAGTTTAGGAGGCCATACTAGTGTTTTCTTAAGAATGCTTTAAGGCTGAATAATAAAAGACATATAAAAATGTGATTAATTTTTGCTTCTGAATAAATACTTCCACAATATCTACCTCAATCATGGAAAATTAGTTCCAGATGATGGCACTACCTAACAAGCATCAAATCTAATAGTTGAACAGGCCTATGCACCTTTTCAAATGTAAAAATGCACATTTATAGAGATGGACAGAGGGTAACTAAATATGTTTGCTATCTATGTGTGTGTACTAGGGTATAATGCATACACACATTTAAAGATAATATAATACTCCCATGCATTCTTCTTGGAAGTGTGAAGCCAGGCATAATCAACATCTGTTGCAATGCCAATACCAGATTATCTTGCTAGAAAAGCATGAAGATCATCTCTCCTAGTAAATATGAATATTTTGATTAGCTCATGTTCTGCCCATCTGCTGAAATCTTAAAGCAAATTGAAACAAAATAAGTAAATGTTTTTTCAAGCTATTCATGCAGTTTTTGCCATCATTAAGAGGTTCCACTTGAAGTAACTATAATCTTCTATTTTAAATTACTGTGATGTGCAGAATGTGTTTCCTTTCAATCTTTGACCACATGAGAAAATGCTATGAAGCATTTCACTCAAATAAATGAAGAAAGGAACAATGCCATAATTTTTAAATTTATGAAAATGTTTCTAAGAGACTGAATTCAACTGGCATGACCAATTGAGGAAACACATTTTGCAGAACCTGAAGTAATGCCTCCCTTAATCACTTGCTGTCAATTGTAATGGTATCTGGTGTGACCTTAATTTGTTCCATCAGTATACGTTGACATTTTTTGTCTTATTTCTTTCACTTTATTGCTAAAATTTCAAGAAGGATGAATATCAAATAATGTGTGTATTTACACTTCACACACAGAAATTTCTCTAAGACAAAATCTCACATCCACCATCAGAAGAGGAGACCTGACTTGTATTGCTGTAGCAAAGATATATGTTTTGTTATAAAACCCCATATATCTGTTCTCAGAAATAAATTCTGAGTACTACTTATTTCATATTTTTGACTTAGACACATGCTACAGAAGAGCTGAACCAAAACAAACACTGCCTACGGGCAAAACAGAGATGCTTTTTTTTACAAATTCTACACTAAAGAAATAATGGGTATAAATCTACTTGCATTAATTCTTAAAACATCTGCATTTTGAAAACAGTAGTATTCAAATGTATTATCATAAAAGTTTTACAATTTATATAGAAAGGTTTGAAATCTAAATGCATAGTTAAAAGCTTGTAAAAGTTAACTTACGTGATCAATTAGCTCACGAACCATCCCATTCCACTGTCCACTGGCATCTTCTTGGGCTCCATATTTTCCATCTTCCACCAGCCTAATCTCATAGGAAAATCCAAGGATAGTAGACAGCTCCCTGAGGAGGTCAATGCAATAACCTTCAAAACGATCATTTCCGTACAATGGTTTGTCAGACTTCTTGAACATGACATATGGCTCTTCCTGTAAGAATTATAAAGACAGAAAGGATAATGAGTGTCCCCATACCTTTCTTCTCGTTTTAGCCCTAAGTAGCAGACAGCCATGTGCATACATATGCATACAGTCGTGCATACATATTCATACAGTCATGACACCACTCCCCATACAAAGAAATAATATGAAAAGCAGAATCCTTTTAGCTTTGGTTATGTGAGTCTAAGTCTTCATATATTTTCAAAGATTCTCTTCTTCATTTTTTTGGAAAAAATTACACTCTAAGCACTGTAGAAATCTTCAAGGAATGCATATAGACACTAAATTTAAATGTGCTCCTTAACTAATTGCATTATATAGTGACATCAAATGTATTGTTTGGATACAATACATTTTGTTTGGACAAAGAAAGCCTTTTAAAATGCAGAAACAATGCGCTTTGGCAACTGAAAAAAACTTAATTAAAACCCCAAACATCAATCAAATATTTTAAGTATTAGATTTTACACTTTTATTTATACAAGTATTTAAACAGTTTACTCAATGCTTTGTTAAAGTGTAAGAAACCCACAAAGGGAGGAAAAAGTCAGTGAAAGTACCCACTTCTCTATTGCCTCAAGTTACAGGCTGCCGTTTACGAGACTGCAGGAAAGCCTGAAAAAACTTTACACAAAAAGTAAATTCTATGATAGACATCCCATGAAAACTGAATTAAATTTCTTTAAGCATATATCTTTTTATGTTTAAATCAAATTACAGTGTAACTTTTTTTTTGCATTAAGTGGTTTGCAAACAGACAGCAAACAAATTAAAATGATTGGCTGAATAATCATTATTATAGGAAGAAAATTAACATTTAGCAAAACATAGTATTTTTACATCTGTTTCTCAATATAGGATAGCCTTTAGCAAATAGAAAGCTAAAGGGAAAAATACTAAAAGCAAATGGTAGTTTTTCCACTATAATATGAAACCAGTATTCAAGCAGTGTTTTTAAAGTTACATATGCAACTCAGTCTTTGCTCACCTTTGGGAGAGACTTTTTTCATTTTTAACAATTAAAAAAAAAAAACAAACAAGTAAGGTAAGACAAATTGTAGTAGATCAAATCACTGCACCAAATACAAGACTCAGTGAATAATTAGATAAACTCTCCAGGGCAACTTAAGAAAATTCTTACAGTCCTAAATGTCCACATCAGCACTCAGTGGGGTTAAAGGCATTTCATTCCACAGGCATCTGACAGCTTTAATAAGTCAACACTCCTGATGTAATCTTCTGCCTTGAGGTTTCCCACGATTTGAACGTTATATCCACATAAAACTGGAACTTTAGTACATAAGATTTTACCCAAAGAAGCAAAAAGGAGAATGCAGGGAAAAATCTTGCTCTTAAAAGAACTGTTATATACTTCAATTGAAATATGTAAGATTACAGCCACATCTTAAAAAAGTACATCACTGATCTTCATACAGTTAACAAGGAATGAACAGGAAGTAAATTGTCCAGCCAAACTACTAGGATGTTTTGACAGAAATTTCTCAAACAGATAAGCAAATGACACCAGAAGAGCTCTTCTAGGTACTGACAAGAACAAAGACCTAGCAGAGAATATGAAAGTTGAAAGCAATTTAAATGACAAGGATCATTGAATAATTCTTGAGAAGCAGAGATGGTATCAGAGCAAAAACTATGTGTGAAAATAGTTGTTAATAAACTTGGGAAATTGGTATGAAATATGTCAAAGAAAACAACTGTAAGGAAAAAAGTTTTTTCAAGTGAAGTGAGAATTCCTTAAAGAAAGCACACCACTGGCCAAGCAGAAGCTCTGCTAAGACAAAACATACTGTGCTTGTTTTGTCTGGGGTAGCAGCAATTTTCTTCACATTGACTAGTATGGTTTTGATTTGTGCTCAAATCAGTGTTATAGCACAGGAATATTTTCATTACTGCTGAGCAGTGCTTACACAGTGTCAAGGCCTGTTCTGCAGGCATGAAGAAATTCCAGTATAGCTTGGAATGCTCATGTGCACAGATCCTAGATATTTGCTCTCAGAGCTGTTCAGATATTTACAGTCTTACACATCCCCCAATCTCTGGAATCTTGGCAAGATTCTTGACAACATTTTTGTCTCTGTCTTCCATTCCAAGCAACCTTGAGTTATCTGGGACAGAACTTAAATATGTGCAATAACAGGGAGGAAGTGTAATAGTCAATTCATGCTTTTAATTCTCCCTTACTTAATAAGCACAGCAGGATTTTCTTCATTGAGCGATCCAGCTCCTTGACACATTCCTACTTTCCTACTTTTTTTTCTGTCAGATCATTACAATAATACTCAGACATTTTATCTGTTCTGCTGATGCTGATGCTTTTTTATATTTTGTTAGAAAAAAAATTTTAAATCCTGCAATCCTTTCAGGGATTTTTAGCTCCAACTCCATACTCGTTTATATTCTTTACTCTGGCCAGCTTGGATAAGGGCTACAATAGTATCTGTACTACTATTTAATGATTCTCAGCTTTTGCTGAGAAGACTGATCAATAAGTTATTAATACTCTCTTAATGCCTTTCCAATCCTACATTAAGTAATTTCTTACTGGTACTTGTTGCTTTTCCTTATAATCTTCTACTGTACAAAACATTAGTTTTTTCTCTTCAGACCTTTTATTTGCAATGTAAAGCAATTTTTTACTTAACTTGAGCAGAATTGGTGTTGGCAGCTTCAACTGTTATAGCTCTTATTAATCCCAAAGTTTTCTCTAGTTTGCTTCTTCCTCAAGTAATACCCATTCTAAATACTGAACATGGCATTAATGTACTCTGGACAAGTGCATGCAAAGGGTGCTATGTGCTTTATTTGCTCAAGCTCCAAATTTATAGAATGGGCTAATGTAAAACTGGTTGCTAAACACACTCTCAGGGAAGTGTCTATGCGTTAAATGTACAATCACCATTGCTTCTTGGTGGATTATCACTGCCACCAAAATCTTTCACTGGGACAATTCTCACTGATTACGTAGACAGAGTTTTTAAACTAAGTAATTTGTAGATTGGCAGCTGGTTTATACCTACTTTAATATTGTTCACAATTTATTTTTTTCCTTCAGTTCCTGAGAGCATGACCCTTAAAAATTACTAGACCACATCACAAAATGAGTATTCTTTGAAATATTCTAAACAGTTTCAGTTGAAATTAAGTCTTTCAACTGGACACATCTCCCCAGGAAAACAACTAAACACCTTCCCATTAGCACTTTTATTATTGCTTGGAATGACATGAGTAGCTTGGAACAAAAAGTCACTGAATAAACACTGACTACAGACTCCTGAATGAAACCTCGGGAAGAGACAACGTTTCCAGAAAACATTGCTACTCTAAATTTTTAAACAACAGGTCAGCTTTTCACAAAATTTTAAGATCAAAGTCATCATTTAATATCTCATAGGACTAAAATATCTTCAGTGAAGAGGGATACAGAAGAGCCCCACCCCACACCAGATAAGCATTAAAAGTGAGAATGCACATAAAATAGTAAATGCAAAAAAATTTTTTTCTGAGAAAATTTACTGTAAAATAAACTTAGCTAAAACTACTGCAAATAAAGATATGGTCACAAGGAACAGTGGAATCACAGGGAGATTAAAAACTATATCTGCAAATAGAAGATAAATCTTTGAAAAGTAATTAATATTGTATCTTTACAGACTGGTTTTAATTTCAAAAATGTACAGCTAATGCTTGAATGAAAGCACACTTATTCTAAAAAAAATATTCTAAAATTTTTCTTTTTCTTTTCAGATTTGGACAATACATACTGACTTGAATTATTCCTGTGAGTTATATTATATTTCAACTATAAAGATATTACTAGAAATCACAAGTTTTAAATTTCAACTTCTTTTATTTTTTATGAATATTAATCAAACATATGGATTTTTCCTTGATAATTTCAACATGGACTAACATATTTTTTAAAGAATCTAGAATTTATTACTACCAATATTGAAAAAAGCAAAACAAAGTAAAAAAAAAAAAAAAAAGCCAAAAAAAAAGAAAGTGGAAGCCCTAATGATGAAAAGAGGAAAACCATCTTGAAAATTTGCCACTGCTAGGACAGAGATTTTTAGTTATTTGCTTCTGTTCACTAGAAGGTGGGATACCAGCGTGGTAAAAGACTGCCATATCTTCTTAACATTTATATCAGATATAAGTAATACATAATAGGCTTCCACAGTAGGCAGTCAAAATTCTAGTGGGAGAGGTGAAGCAATCTACTAGTTACTATCAATCAAAACAATTGATGGCTGACCCAGCTTTATAAAGACAACAGATAATTTTTTTCTTTAAATTTTAATATTCTTTTAATATACATTAATTTAAAATTTGGCCATTGAAAACTCATGCTTAGGTATCCAAAAGAAAAGGGAGAGAAATTATGCACTACCCATTTGAGAAAGCAGCCTTTATAAATAAAATACACTGTGGAAATACTATACTTTGAACTAAATAAAATTGTTTTAAAATTCATTGTAATTATTCCTTCTAATTCCTTCTAATTCATTCCTATTTCAAAGCACTTTTTCTTCAGGGAAGTACAATAAAAAAGGTAATTTCTCTTTTCAAGAGCAAAGTAACAAAAAACTACTAAATTGAGAACATCACACACCTTTCATAACTTTCACACATTTCTTGGAAAAATTAAACTTGAAAACTGTGAGCTTTTCTGAGCTTTGATGTAAGCAGATACAGAAAAGTACATAAAAACTACACAGGAAAGGAAACAAGCATTTATTTCAGCAGAACAGGGCAAAGGAGCCAGTATGATAATATGTACAGGCTGGTATGCAATCAGCATAAAAAAACTAAGCACCATGCACATACCTTTATAAACATGGAAATTGAATTCCAAAGTTAAAAATCTTTCAAATTTGAAGTAGAATATATACAAGAAAAAAAATATTTAGATACCTACATCTAAAGTCTAAAGAAAAGAAATGTATCAGAGTTCTGGAAGGAGTCAATTTAGGAGAATCAAATGATAAGAAACCCTTATTACTGACGTCGAAAATTTGTTTTCTGTAGGGTTTTTGTTTGGTTTGGTTTTTCTAAATGTAGATTATTCAGAAAGTAGACTTTTAAATGAAAAAGAAATTCTGAAGTTTCAGTGAGGGTGGTTCTAAAATAAAATAAAGCAATAGTATCAAAAAGATTGATATACCAAAAGCTATGGTTATAAAAGATAAAAACAGCATACTTATTATTATTTCTCAAATTTCCCCCCTCCCCTAAAAAAACCTGACTATCTCTCTAGTGGAGATGTTCAGCTGGTGTTTGGGGTTGCTAAGGGACCAGAACTTGGAAACCAGACATGTTTCTTCACAAGAACTACATGTATGTAGATTTCTGAAACAGGATAAAGTCCTGAGAACCCCTGCCCCTTTCCAGAATAGAGCACTGAATTGTTGAGAAACCGAGGAATAATCTTTCAGCTAGGTACCTGTAAAATGCATTATGAAAAATTCAAGACCAAAAGGAGCACATAGCTCAGTCCTTACTTGCAGTAGATGAATTTATGATTCCCAGTTTATTTTTTATTATTTTTCCCATCAATCTATTTTCTTCTTTTTGAGACTCAGTCACCACTGAAAATGCAGGGTATACTTACTCACAGCTGTAAAGATCTTAATGACTGCAAAATATAGGAGGAAAAAGCATTGTTCCGAATTTCAGAAACAGAATTAAAAATAAAGACTGGGATATTTAAATCAAAAGTGAGCATTAAAGCAAACTACAAGAGAAAAATGATTAAGGCTCCACAGCTGGCAGCATACTATAGACTATTGTAGGGAATTCTTAAAGTGAAAAATCCAGAATAGAAAAACCATATGAACAGCTTAAATGATAAAATTGCCTTTTCTTTTTGTTTCAAGCAAGATTTTATAGACTCAAAAAAGCAGAGAAAAGGAAGCTGATGATGAAGAAGGTATGTTTCTAGGAGCTTTAGAATTTTATATTGTTCCCTTGCATTGCCACAAAATGAATATTCGGTAATATGCTTTCTGTCCAACATAAATGTATTTTTTAAGCACAAAAAAGATAGAACTACCAAATTAAGCTAGTATATGTGCTTATGCACCAAAAAACGGTTTGGGTCCTTTATATTATTCTGAGTAGAGCTCTTACAATTTGTACCACTTCTTCTGAGTACCATTCTTAAGAGCTGAAAAGAATAACTGCAACTACCAAAACTTTTACTAAACAGTAACTGAAGTAAAAAAAGCAAGTGAGCAACTTATAGCACCAATTTAAAGTCTTCATATTTATTTTATTTATTGCGTTATTTAAATACCTGAAAAGAGGATGAATACTTATAAAAGAATTATAAGAAGTTAAGTCTTAAAAGAAAGGGTATCCTTGATTACAGAAAGCAGCTTTTCTCTTAAATCTCAGGAGTCTTCTTTTGTGAGTTTTGCCAAATTAAAATCAGAGTTCATTGGCAGCAGTGCTATTTACAGTTGTGCAATTTGCCATTTCTTGAGCTAATTATTTCAACCAAAATTATACTAATATCACTATATAAAAGCAATATGATATTTTGAGTATATTAACTCAAATCTCATCAACTATCAGATGTTAAAACACAAACAGACTTGAAACATCCTAAGTTATTGAGTGTTTCTTATGTAATCTTGCAGGGATTGATCCTTGTCCCAGTATTGTTATCACTGATCTGGAATCAAGCATACAGTGATGTCTATGGACGAGTACAGATACAAAGGCTGGTTCATCACTGAGTAATGAAGAGAACAGGTCACACAGAGACAGGACTATATTCTGTAAAGCAGTGATTCTAGCAACAATTATAGTCACGTGAATAAAAGTTATATATCAGTGAAAAGCATCAAGAAAAATCCTAGGTAGGATATTTGGGTAGAAAGCAACAACAGTGTAGAGAGCATGGGAAGTCAGCTGGAATTACTAAGAAAATTTACTTATGATGCAGTAGTTTTTACATATAGGAAGCTTGTGAAAGTCGGTGGGAAGAAAATTGACAGATTAATACTCTGGAAGATATGCTTTTACTATAAGAGACTATAAGACATTCATTTATATTTCATTAATAAAAAAGAAACAAGGGATTAAAAATTTATAAACTAAATTATAACTATAGAGTACCACTACTATAACTAATTGTACAAGAGAAAGTTGTGGCAAAACTGTGCTGGTCTTAGCATAAAAACTTACATCTGAAAATGAGTCATCCATGTTCCAATTTGTATATCTGGTATGTATTTTTCAATTAGTAGAATAAATGAAACAAAGGATTTTAAAGGATCTTTTATCATTTGTAAACAGCAATGAAAAGTTACCCACTGGGTGAAATTATATGACTTATGTTACATGAAAGGTTAAAAGCACACTGGCATTTGTGTCTATACACTTGTAAAGATTCATTCTGGCTTGAAACGTCAAAATATGTGTCGGTAGGTAAAAGCTTCTTAATAAAGTATACAACTGCCAGGGAGTGGATTCTTTTTTGATATCTGCAAATTCATCATAATGGTGGCAGCAGACAAACACAGCAGACAAGCTTCTAGAAACTTTTTCATTTGTATTGAAATTAAAATTACTATTTCAAAATTACCGTGAGGAAATAAATGAACACTAATGTTTACATAAATAAATGTATTTAGTTATAAGTAAAAAATACCTGATTCACTGCTGTAAATTTGCCAAAAATGAAAATAAAAAAGAAGTTACTCAAATTGTTTCTTCTGGTCTAGTTCAAAGGACAGATCAATTAAATATCTGTACAACTAAAAATTTCATCTCCATAATTGGGTAATAATAATGCTAAATGAATATTAAGTACTTTGTACTTTTCTTTGAGGTGTTAGAATAGCAAAAAGAAGCAATAACTTTTTGCTGGCTAAAATCATCAGGCTAACAGACATAACACTTTTTTAAACCACTATCCTTTGTCCTCTCATATGGTGCTGCAGTAAGTAACTTTGTAAAAAAGAAGACATTTTATTCAATAGTAAGAAAATTTAAATTACTAATCAATTAACATAACTCTAAAATTGAGATGGCTTGCTTACAATTAAGGTAAGAGTAAACATCCCTGAGTAGCTTAGCAACTGGAGCTCATTCATGACACGGTAAATTCTAAGTAATGGTAACACGCACTGCAGATTGTTCATTACTATTGCAATTAGTGTATCACATTCTATCAGTTTTTCTGCACAACTGTATTTCTGGAAAAGCAAATATAATTGCTTACCAAGATGGTAGTAACAATTAAAGAGCGATTGGACAGGGAATCTGTGATGTTTGCTGGTTTTCCTTTCTGATTCTCTGTCATGTTAAGGCCGCTCAACGGATCCCAAGTTCCAACCTATAAAACAGTAAATTACTGTGTAAATTGCCCATTAGTTACATTTCAGCATGTAGAAAAGAACACTGTAAGGAAAAACAGATTGCTACAGGGAAAAAGATTTGATTGCTAATAGGTAGTATTAAATTTTGTTCCATTTTTCTCTATCATTGCATTTGAAGTCTGCTTATTTAAAATATGATTACCAATACCTCAAATTATTGTTTTGTGAAGTGTGACATTAAGTGTAAAAATGACATAAAAAATATCTAAAGCTACTCTTAATACTTAATTTTCCATTTCTCGAGATAAACCAAATCTGAAGATAACTTGACAGGCAGAAATTCATTTGCAGAGTAGAGAGCATTGTCTCTACAAATGGATTTACCCTTTTCTGTGATCAGAGAGAACAGCAGGACGAAATATGTATTTGGGAAAAAGTAATGGAGAAGACAGAAACAGGCTAAGTGCAGTAACAATTCATTTACAGATAAATCTTCAACATGTGAGTATTTTGACATTTTATACTTTGAAATAAAGTCTATAGGATTTTTATCTAAGTAAGAACATCCAAAGTTATGTTTTAAGGTTCAGGTCAAGGACAGACTTAAGTACTAACTAGTAGGTAATGAGGCTTATCTGTAATTTATCTGCATTTTCATCACTATACAATTAAAATGGTCAAGCAGTAAACTATTCATTTTAGAAATCAGAATGTTTGTTTTACTCCATTGCCTAAAAAAAACCCCTATAAATATGTCTTATTTTGTTTTTAGATGGGATTTTAAAAAATAATTTCAATTACTAAACAATATCTATAATACCAGGTAAAGATATTTTAAAATTAAACCTAGACAAAAATTAAAAATGTCTGTAAGGATTCATTGCAAATATATATGAATGTATATAAACACACAAAATTTTTTAAATAATTTTTTCAACTGAGTCCTGAGAGACTCTTTGTATACTTTTAAGTGATTTGTTGCCACAGGGCTGTAAAGTAAGTTTGGATGCAGTGTGGTGTGGATAAAAAGAGTTCCATTTCTAAAACTGAGACTACAGCAGAGCATGAATCAGTGGACGCTGTAATAGAGAAAAGACAAATTTGTTCTCTTTTTCTACAACTTTCTGTTCCACAGGAATCAATATTTTGTCCGTCTTCCCTGCTTAACACTCTGTTCCAAGAAGTCACTCTTTTAAACTTGACCATTCAGTAACTCATAAACAGATCAAAGAATCATGAAAGAAAGGAAGAATATGTGTGTCTTAGAAATACAATTGGAAAATAACATCTAACCCATCATTTCAAAGTATTGAAATCAAGCCTTGCTACCAAAAAACCTCTCTCTCATTTATTGTTTTAATACCACTTGATTTGGTAAATTGAAAAGCTTTCAGAAAACACAAAATGTTCAGCCTTGCAGCTTGGTCACAATTAAGAAATTTTAAAAGGGTTGCTAACATTTAATTGCAGTGTTCTGTTAATTATGACAATCAGAGTGTTTGCTTTATTTCAAAGACCAAGCTAGAGTAGAATAACAAGGAATGACAAAGAACTGAGTTTGAACCTGTTGCTGCATAATTGGAGCTGAACTAATCTCCTCTATGGGATATAACTTCAGGTACAAAAGTAGCACAAAAATTTCTAAGGAAACACCATCAACTTATATGATCTATTTCAAATCCTAAATTCATTGAATCATATGCTTTGTTCAAGCTCATGTTCATAATTCAAATTTATATAGGCAAAAGATAAGATATTGCTAACTAAAATACTTCCTCTCCTACTTTTTAACATAGTCACAGCCACAAGCAAAAGAATATCAACTGTTAGAATTTGGATTTTATCTAACTACAGACTTAATCTACTGCAGACTTATAAGAACTACCAACAGCATTACTTTAAAAAGAAACTTCTGTTTTGATAAATTGATGCATTATTTTTCTAAATTAGGTTAATTGTACTTTTGTTGCTTCTTTTGTTAATCAAAAATCTAAGAAATGGACCAAAAGTCAGAGGTTCAAAATTAGACATTCTTTGGATTATCTTTATTGATGAGCTCAAACTCAACAATTTGCACCACAGCTTCTTATGTATTACTGCTATGTATAGCTCCCAAATCACACAAATGTGTTTTCAAAGCTGCTTCTTCTAAAAAAATTTGCATAAATAGTGAAGCAAGTTAATTATTTTTTATTTGTTTCAGCACAGTGTTCTAATTTTTAAGTAGCTTTTTGAACTAGATTTTTTTAATAGAATTGCCAATGTCTTTTTATTAGAAAAGTTTAAATGCCAAAAATGTAGAAAAAACACATCAAAATAGTAATAACTGAAATTCAAACAAGCTACAATTTAATTTATTGCATTACATTTATTTTAAACAAACTTAAAAATTTTCCTAAAAAGTGAAACAGGTATTTATAGATACATTTTAGAGAGAATGTTCACACTGTAAATATAGTCCCAGGAAGTGACTATATTGTCAAGCCCTCAATCTCCTATTCTTCTTTCCAATTCCCCTAAATGGCTAAACTATTCTGAAGTGACCATGCCAATTGAACATTTTAACACTTATTATCCAAAGTACAGGATCCTAACCAGGTGTACCCATGAACATGTGCTCCACAGTGAGACAAAGCAAAATGATAGAAAGAATTAGCTTAGGCAAGAATCGTCTTATTTAAGTTGAAACAATTCCAAGAGCTACACCCACCACTGAATATCATAGAGTATTCTGTAACATGGTAATTGCGGGGGTCCTCAAGGACATGGAATACAATTTCCCAACTTCATGTGAATGGTTAAAAACTTGCATCCAAGCTTCCAAATATTTAACTTTCAGGTAACTATCAGGTTACTGCAGTACCTCAAAACCAGACATCCCCACCCAGAATCACTTCGTAGCTCTGCAGGCTAAGGAGACTTTGACTCTGTGTAAGAGCTGCTTAGCAATTGCTGAAACATTCCTGAGTTATCAACACTGTTTTCAGCTCAAATCCAAATCATAGCCCCATACAAGCTTATATGAAGGAATTTAACTCTGGCCGAGTCAAAACCATTACAATATTTCACCATCCTCCCCCCGAAAAAGAAGCATTGTACATTCACAAAACTTAAAATTTGCTGAGTTTACACATGCTCTAGAGCACTTTACTGAGATTCGGTCTCATGAGATGCTAGTCACAAAAATTCAGTAGCTTTCTTACTTCAGCATGTTTGAAAAGTGATTTAACTTCATGGGCAGATAAGTATACTTTCAACTATTATTCTTTTTGATTTTTCTTCAAAGTTCTCCTGAGGAAATTAACATTATTTTTGTCTGAGTCAATCAAAACTGTGAATATGACTCACGGTGAAGTGCCACAATCATTATATTAGGAAGGATCGTTGCCTTTCTGCAGTGGTACCAACTAACTAAGCAGCCAAAACCAGAGCCATACTCAACTCTCAAAGAGTTGTCTATGTATACCTTCTTCATTTACTTTTGTGAAGTAGTTAGTAGTAGTGGTGATTACATCAAGGAAATAATTATACTTCATTAGGAATAATATTGTTTATTCATATTTCTGTATTTCCCATTTTCAAATTGCTTAATTGATTTTGCTTTCTTCAGTAATATTAATATTAATGCCTTCAGTGCCAAATATAACATTAATAACAATACTTCAATATTTCTGGTTCCCAGAGATTTACTATGTCTTTCTTCTTTTTTTTTCTCTCTTAAAAAACCTGTTTTTTATGCTATTTGCTGGGGTTTTTTTCCCAGCTCATTATTAAAGATACAAAATAAAACAAGATTTTTCTCAAATATGCTGGACAATGAATTACAACTAATTTTGTGTTATTTATGTTCATCCTATGTGAAGGTTTCTGAGCAAGGCTTCAAGCCAGTTGTAGCATCTCTTATTCAGGATATGTGATTCTTCTTCAGTGATAAATTTTCATTTCAAAAGAGGTATTAAATTCAGGTGTTTGTTATCTCCTTGAAGTATAAAATAATTTTCCTCACAATGCAGCCGCAGTGTAAAGACTGATTGACTGCAATTTAAATTATAATTTATTATGCTGGAGTGTCACAGTTTTGGATTTTCACTGTGCTTAATCATGAATAGTTTCAGTCTGTCCAAAGCAACTGTAATAAAATTTTTTGGTATATTACATTAGCAGCACTTTAATCAGCTCTTAATTTTATCATTTTCATCTTACAAGGAGCTATCATTTTTGGCAGACATGAATTTTTATTTGGAAACACATACTTCTTATTGACTGATGCCTGATTATCGCCTCTCATTCAAGAGTTTCAGGAACAAGTATTTTATGTAAAATCCGAGATCACACATAGCATTTTTTTTAAATCAATGAGGAATTGTTCTGTTGTCACTGACTTCAGCAGTCATTGAACTTATAACACTTTAGGTCATTTCCCATTTTACTAACCTGGTAATTTGTCTAGGACATATTTTTACAAAATCTAAGTTAAAAAATATGTCTTCTAGCAATTCTTCACAATAATTTTTCTTTTTTCCTTCCATCAACATTTTTCTCCTCATTGATTACAGCTAAAGTTGTTGATTTAAACTGTTGTCCTTGACAAAACAAATATTTTCCCCTTATTTGGAAAGAGGTTAGAAGAAATAATAACAGCTTACAGTATGGAAACATGATATACATATTATGGTGCACAGAATTCTCATCTCCCCACCTTTTCTCATCCCACTTGGATGTACAGAAGAAAAGGAAAAAAAGACTGTTCAGGAACTCTAGCAACATAGACAGAGATGTCTGACAAGATGGTTTGGAAAGAACATTGAAAACATACAAGGTAAGGACAAAGATGTGAAAAGGCTATTGAAGGAAGAAGAAAATAGAGAGAAAGGGCATGGAGAGAGATTAATAGGTACAGGGGAGAAGGATTAGATGGAAAGGCAAACAGGCAGGGAGGGTCTGGAGGGAGAGACTAAGGACTGGTAGAGGAAGGAAGAAACGAAAGGAGGGAGTAGCAGGAAGCAGGAGAGAAAGAGTGTAATATGGAGAGATGCAGTGCACATGTGGAGGGACGTAGGGGACTGAGAGAAGGGTGATTCATCACAGCGTTAACAGAATTCTGTCTTGGAGGAAAAAGACCCAACTTTGAGACAGTTCTTTTAAATAAAAGAGCTGGCTAAAATGTACTCTTTCTACTAGGAAGTGTCCTGCTCCAGAATTTAATCATTCACTCTGAATTCAAGATGAATAAGGTTTGCATTCTTTCAGAAAAATGAAGTTTTGTTCAAAGAGAAACATTTATCCATTGGCACGGATTTATCTTTCTCAGTAAAGTACACCACACGTTCCATATATTTAGTAAGCAATTCAATAAAATGTGCATACACTTGAATTTTCCTTTTCCTAATCTCATCTCCTTACACCCCAGAGAAACTGCTCTGGTTTTGCTTATATATAGTAAGTGATTCTTACTGCTCATTCCAAAGATTGACTGCACTTTTTGGTGAAAAAATAATATTATCACTTCCATTTGTCATATGACCAAAATAAACCATGAAGGTATCAAAAATATCTTCCTTTTCTATGAAAATCTTTATATACAGCTCAAGCACATGGTGGTTGTTTTTAAACATCCATATGCTTCAACAACTATTTCTGTTGTCTCTTACTTAACTTTCAATATAACTGTTTCCCAAGTTCCTTTTTTCTATTATGTGTTCTAGAGTACTACTGTATTTCCTGTTGAATTTTATTGTCTTCCATATTTCTCTGTAGAGCTTTCTTGTTTTATCTCTATATTTTCACTGATGTATATATCTCCTAGCATACTGTCAATGGAGACAATGTCAATTTTATTTTCCAGAAATCTCATGTTGCTTTGTGGTTCCCAAATCCCACCTAATGTTCCTAAAGCCATCTTAAATTACAAAGACTTCCTTTCCTCATTTTCAGCAGTAGTCACTTACATTCAGACTCTTCAGCTACTGCTGACTTATTTAGCTATACCATGACATCAATTCTTCCATTTCTGTTTCCAGTAAGGAAGACAGGTTGCACTGTACCTATTCTATTTGTCCACAATATTAATTTGCTTTTCAAGTCTAATCACTACTATATACTCTTTTTCCCCCTTAGGTTTCCAGAGCTCACTTCATGGGAAATTTCATAGGAGAAATCCACTGTCAGTGTTTTGCTGAGCATTTTAAAATGTCGTTTAGTTCTTGAATCACAGGTTTTCCACTGGACAACAAAAATCTTATTACCTATGTAAGTGTGTCAAGACAAGCTCACGGTTTCTGAACTTTCACAAATCTTCCCAGTAAGAGAAATATTCCAATATTCCAAAGCTAGTCTTATGAGAAGAAGTCTTGGAGAAATATGTTGCTTATGTTAGCTTCTCCATTTAGTGATTTACAGAAGAAAGGAAATGCAACTCTGAAGTATGGTCTCTTCCCTTAATTTCTGTTTTTATTTGTGCCCACAATTATCACCTTGGGACAACAGCTGATAGAACTTTATCTGAAGATGAAGGAAAACATAGTTCTTACAGAACACTGACACTAGATCTAAATGCAAACTACAAGGCAAGTTGCAAAACCTTTGCCTGCTGATCACAACAACGAGACACTGTAGCTTCCTGCAATAATCTCTTCATGGTAAGGTGGCTGGAGAGAAGATGATCTGATTTCAGACCGTGATGGGGTAATATAGGCAGGCAAAATATCTGTACATGCCTCCCAAAGTCTTAAGTTCAAATATAGAAAATATTAAGCTACATGGAAAGAGCATTTCCCAATTCTTTGGTCTCTCACTCCACCTCTGTACAAGAAACATTAACATCAGAATACAGCTAAACCTGTCAGGATACCAAATCTTAACTTTTTAGTACCATTTATAGAGATACTGAGTTGAGAGCAGGTACTCTGTTTTACGTAATACATGAAGTACTATTGTAAATGTTTTTAAGGAGTAAGTTTTGTTTGGTTTTGTTTCGCACCTCCTTGGAGACAAATGTCTTACACACCTTTTCAAGACCTTCTTCCTTGAGGCTGATGACATCCAAATCAAAATCTGTCCTTAAGCCATTGGTTTTGTTGAAAGTTATTCTGCCTGTGAGGCCTTCCCAGTGGGCCTATGGAGAAAGAAAAAACAATTTCTATAAATAAGTACCTCTTCCTTTTTTGTATTCCCAAAAAGGACAAACTTTACACCTGCCAAAGTAGGATCATTAATTATTCATTTCACGTAAATAATTTACCTTGTAGCTGATTTTTGGTTTTAAATATTTTGTATTTAATTTTTCCTAATGAAATCAAACATTCCTTCAGTCTTTATAGACTTTTTTTTAAACTTTCCATGCCAGGCAATAGACTCTTCTACTGAATGAGATAAAAGGCTGTTTTGTTTTCATTCCACTATTATTCATGCATGAATTTCCACTTCTGCTTCCCTACATACCTCCCTCTCCCCAACCCTCAAGTTTCTCTGTTTCATTAATGCTGGACTTTGTTTCTTTCTCAGGAAATTTCATTCAAATAAAGTCTTGCTTTTGCAAGATGCTGATTCCCCTGAAACCACATTGAGACAGCAAAATTTAAGGTCAGTGGGCCAGCCTTCCTGAGCTTATTTCTCACTTTTAATAAAGTGCAATAGCCTCATTTTTTTATAACTGAAAATCTACCCTAGTTCTGAAACAATACAAAGGCGGAGAGGAAATGTGGGAAATAAAATTATCATCCTAGAAGGAATCAATATTGAAAAAAAAAATACATTCCATTGCAAATAATTCTCCTCATCATAATATTTTGCATATCTAGATTGAGAAACACTGCATTAGGAGTTACAGTATGAGAGACTTGAATAGTCTACACAGTTCACCTTAGCACCTTTAATCTCCTAGGTTTACTATCATTATCAGTATCTAAAGAGCATATTGGAGAATTGAGGAGATGTATAGGAATTCACCATAGAAAATGAAAAAAAAAATTTAAACCAGGAAGTAGAATTTATTCCTGGCCCCTGTGAACTTATGTCAGTATTTAGTCACTGAACTTCTCTCAACCAGTCTACAGTTTAGAGTTTCAGGTGTTTAGGTTTTTATGCCACAAATGCTCCACACAGACCCAATTATCTACAAATATAAGTTTTATTTAAAATGCAGTTATTTCACCCTTTCATATTTTTTTTGTTCCACGTAATACTTCAGGAAAACCCACTTTCAAATAAAAATGCCGTCTTGCTTGTTAAACTCTTTATACATAAGATAAGAAATTACCGTCTACTGAAAAAAAAAGAAACAAAGCAGAGTGAAAGCAAAAGGAAATGGGAATTGGGAGAAAAGAAAGCAGGGTAGCAGGATCCTTTATTAGTGACTCACCTCCTTAATGAGACTCATGAAGCGGGTCCCAAAGCGCCATGGTTTATGGCGGTTGCACTGCAGTGAACTGACCGTCATCTGTGGGAACTGCTGGACAGCCACGGACACCACATGAACTGCATCATACATTAGTGCTGCATCCGTCTGAAATGAGAACAACATCAGAGCCATGAGCACCAAGCAAACACAGGAGACAGGCCAGCAGAGAGAGAAGGAAACAACAAATTAGCACTGCTCATTAAGCTAAAGGGAAAAATGGTCCAACTGCTTGTGCAGCACTGTAAAATATAGCCTTTTTGCCAAGTCCTATAAGACTTATGTCAAGATCTTCAGTCATTCTCAGCTTTTCTCTTCTTAATGCTGTAAAAAGGACTCAAATAGCTACTTTTCAGGATCATGGGAGTACACTGGTATCTGATGACTCATGTTACTTTAAAAAGCAGTGCATTAGAGAGCTATATAAATCACTGTGTGCATGGTTGATTTAAGCTGGTTATTTTCATGAGTGATGGGAAAGAAAAAAAGAAACAAGTTGACAAAACCTTAGCTATAAAGGAAAGTGTACAGGTTCAGGAAGTAATGGGGGTTTTTTTGAAATTACAGACAAGATACCATCCCAACGGTACCCAATTGATTTATTACTAACTTTTGAATGTGCATCAGTTCAAATCCCTATGGCAGAACTAATCAGTATCTTCAATAAATCAGAGGTATATTAGAATTACATCAAAATGCACTATTAATTTTAATAGTTTTCATGTCCCATCCTAAATAAATAGGCTTAGATGTAGTGTGTGCTGTGATGCTGTATTAGCACAGGACAGAGACAGCCTCTCTGTACACACTGTCATGCTGTACAAGAACGTGACATCTCTCTGCTCTTCTCTTTGACAAACAGAGGCAAGCCTCGGAACCAAAGGCACAAGAGGACCTTAGATTCAGCTGGTGGAAATCAGTGCTATGCCATCTGCTCAGCATACCTTAGAGAAAAAGGACCTATTTCCCCTTCTCATTCACGTAATTAGTGAGCTGTGAAATTAGTTCTTTAATGGATAGGAAACCTGGAGGTTATTGCACTTGTCACAATACAATACAATACAATACAAAATGAGCTTATATAGTGCCTTTCATGCAAAGGCATCCCAAGGCTCTTTACAATAAAACTAAACATAAAAATGCAAAAATATTCTACCATTATAGCCCATAAGCTACTGTTAAAGAGAAAAATATATGCTCACATTTAAATGGCTCTCCCAGGGAGACGTTTCAAAATTCAAACAGAAATAAATCCTAATTTTTA
The DNA here is from genome assembly GCF_020740725.1 of Corvus hawaiiensis. Taxonomy (NCBI): domain Eukaryota; kingdom Metazoa; phylum Chordata; class Aves; order Passeriformes; family Corvidae; genus Corvus; species Corvus hawaiiensis. Next base: position 43,658,703 of record NC_063215.1, on the reverse strand, counting down.
AATAGCCAGTATAATAGGTTTCAATGATCTCAGACTCCAAGCAGTTTATGCAGGGGCTCCAAATCAGTCAGAAAATATTTTTGCTGCCAAATTGTTCATTATCTTCAAGGCATTAAAATGCTTTTAAGGCAAGCTGATATTTGACAAGGAGGCAGTGAAACACCAAAAAGTTGGAATGACATGCTGAGTAAGCGTCATGCAAAGTTTAATATTCTAGAAGCAAGACTTGGCAGTAGTTGAAGTCTAGACAACAGCTTTTTAAATAAACTACACAATAAGTACAACACATAAATCTGGCTCAGAAATGCAAACTGTTTTTTAAATCAGTTTTACTTCTAAAACTGCAGTCCTTGTACCAGTGAAGGAAAATTGAAATTGCTATGAGACTTTAGCAAAAAAAGACCACAAAGAAGCAATCAGAATTTCAATACCAGCACCAACTGATTAATTAGATGCAAATTTGGAAGTAGAACTGCTAAGATTCGTCAGAAGGAATCAAATGGACATTATGCCAGATGCAGAACAACGTGGCTTTCTGTCAAATTCTATAAGCCACCGAGGTGGAAGCCTGTAGGATGACAAAAACACCCAAAGATGTCAAAGGCACATGATAAGCTCTGGTAGATATATATGGTGAGGCACTGGAACAGGTTCCTCAGAGATGTTGTGGATGTTCCCATAGCTGGAAGTGTTCAAGGCCGGTTTGAATGGAGCTCTGAGCAACCTGGTCCACAGCAGGCAGGGCTGGGACTAGATAATCTTTAAGGTTCATTCCAACTCCTTAACATTCTATGATTCTATGATTCTGGAAACATGTTGTCAAAATCTATTTCCTCATCAAAGACAAAGCAAATGAGGAAGAAAATGCAATAGTGTCACATCCGTAACTCAGTTGACAAGCCCTGTCCTATCAGATGGATAAACCTGAATCTGCATCTACCAGTTACTACAGTCATTATTGTCAAGTTACAAACACATCATAAAATAAGTATATCTAGATTTTCATGCAAAGACAAATATGTTGCTAAAATTCTTTAAAAAAGCCTGAACAGTTCTTTAAATGTTCTAGAAGAAAATGTCCTATGCAAACTAAACGTAAAAAATTAACCTTGATACGTAGTATTCTTATTCTCTACTTAGTTTTGTATTAAACTGAATTGGATCATTAAAAATTTCAATGGAAGATATTGTACCGTTCATTTAATGCATAGCATGAGACAAGCTTATTCTGATGATTAGTTAAGTATGCATATACTTCACTACATTTTAGTTCTTATGTTATCTTTACCTGTATATTATCTGAATAATAGTAATACAGTAAGTAGAAGAGCTTATAATTTCCATATGCAGCTCATTTTTCTCAAGATCATCTTTGTCTTCCTACCTAGTCAGTCAACCTTTATGCTTGTGAGATAAATCCAACTACATTTTAAAGGTCAAACCGTTTATAGGGTTTTGCTTAGTGTCTGATGGTCACTAATGTATTCTGAAAAATTTTGTGCATTAATTAAAATGATGCTTAAGTTCTTTCAAGTATGACTTCCTTAGCTGCATCAAGAATGCAATGAAACTGCAAATGCTCACAAATGTATACCTGCATTTGTTTCCTAGGTGACCATGACAAAATTATTCAATAAATGCATAGAAGTGAAACACTTTCACTTTTTATTAACAAAGTCCTTGAAAAGGTATGAACACATTAAAAGAAATTCATATCAAGTCTTTAATCCATTGTGAAACTTATTTCATCATGTACATTTGTTACTGACTGGATTTCAGACCATAATATCATTTGAAATAATTCAGACAGGCTGTGGTCACTGGTTTAAGTGTTAACATGCCCGTTTCATACTGCAACAAGTTCTTCTTGCTAAGCTTGTATTTATTATTCTATTTATTTAAGTCTTCCAAGAGTTTAGAACAGAATGAGAATGTTGCATTCCTACTTGGCAAAAGGAGTGTAAATACACAAGGCGGGGCATGTTCAATAAGGAATGAACTTTCCATTGGCCTTTATAAATTGTATTTTATTTCTTACACAACAGTAATAAATAGAACACTGGATGCAAACTCAGGTTGTTGGATTTGGTTTTTTTATATATCCAGTCTGTTTGTAGTCAGGTTTATGAAGGACAGAGATGATGTAGTACAATTTGGAGAGTAAGAACAGAAGCTGTTTTACTTTAATCTAACAGCCTGAGCAAGTAGTAGATACTGGAGGTATAATGAACAGGACATCTTAACCAAATCTCCTCCCTCCCCAGCATAACTATTTTAGGGAAAAGGAACATTATTTTGCCATCACTGCACCGTAAGGATTTACAGTGGAAAACTTACTCATTTCAAAACTATCAAATGTCCTATAATCTCCTTAGCCTGCTAAGCAGTACTCCTCCTTTGATAATTACTTATTCTTCTCTTTTATATTTAGTGACAATTTAACACACATAATTATTAGTTAGAAGACCTTTAATAAATGGTATATTTCACAAACAAACAAAACACTTTCATTTTTTGTTCTACAACCTGCCTTTCATTTTTCCCCATATTACTCTTATATTTTAGGTTATTTCCATTGTGAGTACAGTGAACAGATGTAGGCCTCTTTCTAGGTTTGTTTTTTTTATTATTATCACTATTTTCCTTTGAAGACTGATTTTCTTATAGAAGCTGCCTCTTCTTCCTTTCTTTTGAACAACTTAAAAAAAAATGATGTAAGAAAAGTCTGATGATACTTCAAGAAGTGAAGACTACCTACAGTTCAGGAGAGGTGTCATTACTGGCACTATTACTTTCCTTAAAGTTTTTTCTGTTTGATAAAAAATTTAAAAGTTGAGTTTAAAAATTACTGGATATAAACTACAGAAACAATGATAGGTTACATATAAAAATAAGCTAGGATTTACTTATAAGACTCTGTAGTTTCTTTATTATAGATTCTACTATTGCTTGATTTTAAGGGCTAGATCTTGAATTATGTTAAGACAATGTGATTTTAACCCACAAAACTGAGTAACTAGTAACATAAGAACTTTTTCCCCAAAGTCTCATATAACATGGTGCCAATAGTGCTAACATTACCCTACTCAAGTCACTACATATGCTTGATCAGCTACCTCCAAACTATACTTTCAAATCTGCCCTAAAAAGAGATTTTTCAAGAAGGTCCAGAACAAGAGGGTAATTTTTCTTTGTCTTTCCCAGGTGTGCTAAAGAGCATAGAAAGGAAGCATGGATAAAAAATATTACAAAACAAACAAAAAAGCCCTTACAAACCCAATAGGAGCCATTTTATATTACAGATAGGGGCTTAAATTGTATTAGAATGAAATATCTTTAACAACCATTAGAAGAACTTCTGCACAAGCCCATCAACAAAAGACATTTCCGTTTGATGATGCCTGAAAAATGCAGCATTATGCACACAAATTCCAGAGACCCAACACACTACTACTACTCACAGAAAGCTCTCCCACACTCAAGGCAATTATAACAAGTGAATGAAATTAAGAAGAAATGGCTTGCAAAACTAGTTCCTCCCCTCCTCAGCTAATAAAGTCTATTGCCCCTGAAATCATTTCACTTAATTCTCACTTGCTAACACACCTCACAAAACCATTTTGCTAAGTGAGATTTAATAAATCTCTCAGCCTGGGATTAAATTTTACTGTTTTATGAACTGTTAAATTGCATTGTATGCTTACTAATGCTCATGTTTTCTTACTTCTTGACACATTCCTAACTCCACTCTGGGGTGCAATTAAGAAAAGAGTACAGATATATTTTTTGACCCTCAAAAATGCATTCCAATAGGGAATAAGATACGAGCACCAGTAAGCTATAAATAATGTTCATCTAACTTTTTTAAAAATCAGTTAGGTTTTTTCTTCAAAATACACTAGTATTTTAAATAAGACATAGCTGCTTAAATTCTTTTTCTAACATTTAGTGGTTTAGTGAATTTTGACAGGGGTTTGGTTTACAGATATGTGTAGGCAATTTTAAGTAAAGACAAAACAAATGCAAATTATTTTCTCCCTCCTCAAAGTACTAGTTTTAACATCCAAACAAAGCAAATAGTTTATTTCATATATTATCAAATAAGACTTTACACTAACAAAAATTTTTTTGATTTGTTTTTAATCTAGAAAAAGTGAACTAGAGAGGTAAATTTATATTTTAAATTGTAATATTTTTCTTACACAAAAAGACAAAAGAAATTAAAGGATTTCCTCTTTTGCTTCAATGCCTCCTAGTTTGATCTCCAATTCGAAGCAAAATAGCAAAGTAGAACATGAAACAATGACAAATTTTTACAAAATGCCAAGAGAAAAAAGAAATAGGAAAAGCACTCCAAATTACACTGATATGGTTGCCACACTTCTTGTCATTACATTGTCATTATATAGGAAAGAAAATGCATTCTTTTATTGACAGAATAAACACGTATTCCCTGGTATAAAATTTTGAAGTGGTAGAACCTTTTATATCTCTCAGAACACTCTTAATAATGTTATTTGGTAGAATATTTACTGTGTTAAGGACCTGAAAGTATATGAAAATTAGTTAGGTGGATAGCCATTTATTGCAGCTTGATTTTAACTTATTGCAGGTGAAACTTTCAGATAACTTGAAATTTTGTCAGAAATGGACACAGGAAATCTATTTAGCAGGTAGTTTAAACACAAGTTTCCCTGAAATAAGAACAGCGGCAGTATTTCTCCCATCTGCTTGACCTTTGATTGAAGATCTGAATTCCATTTTAGCAAATAAAATGTTAAAGATTTAGAATACAACCTGAAGTGAGTAAGAAAATTTTGAATTATTTTTTTCTGAACAGGACACTTTGTCATTCTTAAGCAAGACCTTAAATCTTAATTATGAGAGGAAAATTTAATTTAAAGATATAACTAGTGTTAAGGAAACTTCCCTGTCTGATCATCCAGGAGCCACTCTAGCAGTCACAGTCACACCACCTGAGCTGGGACAGAAGACCCTCTGCAGCCACACCCCCCCCATTCACACAGTCAGACCAGGTTTTCTCATCAGCTCAACCCCAGCTTTCCCACAGCAGAGTCTCAGACATCCTTATCCCTTAAATAATTTAATCACGGTGTAATAATTAAATTAAAAAAAAAAAAACAGCTCAAGCTGGTGCCTGCAAGCAGGGACCCAGGACAAAGGAATCCCTGGGCTTATATGCCCTCACAGTCTAAATGCTGGAAAGTCTTGGGATCATCAGCTCCTGCTGTGTCTCCCAGTGTGAGGAGATTGACAGCTGGACTAACAAACCCTTAGAATTAGACTTGAAACTAGTCAGAATTTACCCGTGAGAATATTGCAGTGAAATTTTGCAGCTTTAGTAAAACCGACAGAGAAGGCCATGAAGATAATTAATAAGAGAAGATGTTCTGGACACGAGGGGAGGATGTTCTTGTTATGGGACATTGAGAGTGTACAAGGAAGAACTTGTGGATAATATGTAGCAGCTATACTTTTGCTTGTATAGCTGATTGTTTACTGCCTGAATGGTCATTGTTTGTTAGACAGCCGTGTCATTGTTTGCTAAGCAGCCAATCTTAAATTAGGCCACAGCCATTGTGAACAAGTATAACAGTAGAGAAAATAAAAAAATCTTTCTACCTTTCTCAACTATGGATTATGACTAGTGCGGCTTTTATGTCCTCCTCAATTACAGCCACACCAACGTCCAGTCACCTGGCTGGGCCACAGGTCCCCGTGTCCTTTGTTATGCAAAGGACTGGCAGTTCCAGGCCTCTTGCCTAGGACTCCTGGCCAGCCAGAGCTCAACCTGCAGCTCTCACATGGAGCTGCCTGCACTGAATGTATTTCTCAACAGTAGGAAGAAATTGAGAGTATTTAGAAATGCATCTTTGGAGGCTTCAATGTCTGACTTTGATTGCATGACAGTCTGGTTTCAAAGCCAGTTTCTCTACCCACTAGCATGGTTTCCTATTCTGATAGAAGGTTAAGTTGTGCCTGATTTCCTGGACTTCCTTATCAACTTCTCATTCTCACTTATTTTAAAATCAACCACTTATTTGACAAGTTATATGTCATTACCTTGTACAAGTGTTCAGGGTGGTTTGTATCTTTCCAATCACAGAAAGAGGAAAAAGCCCTCAATATAAATCATTCAGCCTATATGGTCATCCGCACTTATCTGGAATAATGGAATAAGTACTAACAGCATGGGAGAAGAAAAAAGTAAAAAAATATATATTTCTAATTATATTTTTTTGAAATGTATTTCTTACATATTCTATTTTCTGTGATTTCACAGGATCCTGTAATGTCTCATCATGTCATAAACTCTACTAATCCAAGAATAAAATTATCTTCATTGTATTTCTTGCAATAGCAAAAGTCAACTGACAGCATAACCCTTTGCAGAATGTGCTTATAATATACAATTAAGAATGTTATGATATTTTTATTTAAGTTCTACAGTTTTATATATGTATAGGTTTTCACATATCCTTAAAAAAAATGTTAATATTTCCATGTGAAAGATATTTGAAGTACTTTCTCAACCTTCCTTCTGAACTTTAGAAATTATGGTATATGCTATAATATTTTTTGCAATAAAATACCTCATCATACTCTTATACACCTTAGGGACAGATAGCAAAAACCTAATTACAAGGAACAATGGGTCATTATTTGGTCTTTGGTAGTCTATTTCCTTTCATCTGTTCTCAAGTTCAAAAAATCAATATGATTGTGATCACTGCAACTCCATCAACCACATCCACAATAAAGACCTGACTGCTACTGTCATATTGGCTCAGCATTCAAGACTTATCACAGCACATGAAAAGTCCTTCTGCACGAGCAATTCATAAGTAATTACAGAAAGATCCTACTCAGCATACACAGTGAATACTTTTGTACCTGCATGCAACAAGAAAATACACCTGGGAATGCAAATGAGAGGCATAAAGCTGGTATAATCCAGAGATTAAATGTAAATCTGATCCTAAATAGAGGGAAAACCCCACATTCTAAAGAATGAATCTCTAAATAGCCTATTTTTCTATTATCCTGCAAAAATTGTACAATGTTTGTGGATTTCAGAGTTTTCACATATTCAAATTTTGCAGGTAAAATGACAAAAATAAATGTATATTGATGATTTTGAAATGTAGATAAAAGAGTTATGAGCATTAATAATAAATGTTTTTCTCTTGTTTTAAATTTGTCTGCTCTTAGAAAGGACTAATGACGCAGACTTTAATTAATCTTCAGCAAAAAAGATGATTACAGATTATACGTACAGCATTGCAAAGTTCATGTTTGCAGAAGAAAACAAAATGTTAAGTGGTATAAAACATAACTAATCCATGAAACAGTATGTATTTATTTCAAAATAGAATTCTGCTTTATGTCAACCTTCTCTAATTCTTTTATTAATTTATGTCCTATGGCTCTGTTCTAAATAAATAATTTTTTTTTCTTTTGAACTAGCACCTCGTTAAAGTCAGTAATATCTAAAGAAAAAGGTATTAAAAGACACGCTGCTGGCCTGCAACTTAGAAAATCAATCTTTTTTTAGATTTTAAAAGTAGGTATTTTATGTGGGGATTTTTTTGTCTTTGAGATTGTTTTGAGGTTTGGAGCTTTTGGGGTTTGTTCTACTTTGTTTGAGAAGCATATCTATTTTTTTGATTTTTTTTTTCATAAATCTCTGATCAACTTGTATGCTAGATAGTCTAGATATATTACAGAAAATCAAATTGACCTTGCAATATTATTTTTTTGCTTTGCCATTGTGCCTCCACCAACTGCCTTTCGCTGTATAATTACTTTTTCACTTCAATGAAATTCTCCATTAATTAATATTTATTTCAGAAAAAAACCCCTTTTTATCATGTTATGATGCTAGTTCTAATAATCAGATTCTCATAAATTGTTGATTCCAGCTTCACAGAGTAGACACGGAATTAAATACATTGACATATTTGCATTAGACACATTTTGTTTCGATTAAAATCTGCTTACAGTAAGTTAATTTATTCACTGATTGAAAAGCTCCTTTCTGATTTGTGACACTACTTTGCTGGGCTATCTTCTAAAACTGCCCTCATAAAACCAGCTTTCATTGGATATTATTCTAATATACTAGCTCACAAAAATTTACCTAATTTAAGAACAGCTTCAAATTGTGATGGTTCAGGAAAAGCTGAGTAACTTTTAATGGGATCCTCAATGGCTAATGAAGACAGGTACCTTGACACTGAAAGCTTATTGGAAATTTTAGGTACTTTGATATCCTTGCATAGCGAGTTCAAAACATTAAAAGTACATTAAAAATAGGGCTACAAATAAACAAAGTAAGATAAAGAAATATTGTATGTGTGGGTTTTATGTATACAAAATTTCTAAAACTGACAATTTACTTGTAGAAATTCAGTGCTAGAAGGAATACAGGCTTATTAATCAGAGCAGCTCAAACTGCTATTGCTATCATGTTAGACATAGACACTCTTCTGGTGAATATAAGAACCAACCACAATTTTTCTGGTGATCAGATTTTTTTAATATGTATTTGAATCTTAGTATGTTCAATAAAATTTGCAGCAATATACAGAATTCAAACTCACACAGAGATCCATCCTGAAAATTTTGGAACTCTCTCTAAGCACAGTCCACTTTCAATGGGATATTTCTATCATAAAGCCAACTGATAGTATATAATTTTCATAATTACTAAACCAAAAATAGGAACTAGAAACACTGAATATTCTTCCAGCTTTTTCAATACTCCATCAGGATTCCATCCATCAGGGTAACAGTCAAATTTCTTCACTGCATCTAAATCTACATTTAAAAATAAAAATGTGCCCAAGCTTATGCAGAAGTTTTAAGAATTTCTCTGCATGTCTGACTAATCTGGTGAGAATTTATTTTTCCTGAAACTTACATATACCTCTTAACTATGTTTAAGCAAGATTTAAAAACATATTTTTCATATCTTTTATCTTATTTTTCAGAACATTGTACATGTCTGAAACTTCAGTCTGTAAGAAAGAAGAAAGAAGAGAAAGAAAATTGAGGAAATATAGAAGTATTTAGCCTCAGTGTCACAAGGATTTCTAGTTTTCTCATTCACACTCACAAAACTCTCCTAGCCAAATGGCCTTTGACAGATAAAGCAATATATTAGTCTTGTCTCTAAAACTAAATGGAAGAGATTATTGATCGGGTATGGAAGACTTACAGGAAATAATATAATATTTTTTTGACCCCTGGATAGGGAGTGAGCTCAAAATATAGTGTCACAAAATTAAAATCACAAAGGGTCACGTTTCACCTAGATGCCCAATGTTATGGTCTTATCGAAACAGATTGTTTTGCAAAGAATCTTATACAGAAATAAACCCACTCAGGCTAAAAATTTTATCATCTTATTTTCTTCATCTCTTATTTCCTATAAAAAGTTTCATGGACAGTAGAATGATGCATATTCATAGAATGAAAATTGTTTCTCCTGAAGTTGTTAATCTAAGATGTTAACTTCTGCCCTTGATAAAAAAATTCCAGATATCACAGAGTGCAGTAAATGTCACGGTTGTTTAGAAAAGCCTTTCCTGACTGGTCATGAATAGCTTGAGGCAGCAGGCAGCATAGAAATGATATCTGCAAGACAGTAGTTTTTTAATTTTAATGTAGTTATCTATTTCATCACATATTCTAGGGAAGGCCTGAGTAATCTAAAGCTCAAAAGGTAGATATTTCAAAGTCTCAAAATTATTAGCAGTTGATTTCTTCAAAATTCTTAATCTAATATTTAATGAAAAGTGTAACAAAAAATTATCCAGTTATAAAAATCACAAAAAGTCTTTGAGTTTCAAGGAGGTACAACTATTTCCAATTTTTCAGAAAGAAAGCAGTGTAAGAGAATTATTTCTGCAGAGACTTCTCTTACTGCATGAGACCTTTCTCAAAGACTGCATGAGTTCTTTATATTAAAATATCTGAGAAGAACCAGTCTATCCATACAGTGCAGTAATTTAAGAATCTCAATCTCACAGAGCTGTAGTTCACCAAAAACACTGACACAGGAACAGTGAAATTTGACACCAGAGCCATTAGTAGGACAAGGCTGCCAAAGCATAGGTAGGAAGCACTTTTTAATTACTTCTCAATTCTCGTAACTTCTTATTATATTTTCCATAGAACCGCTGACTTTCTAAATGATGTGGAACAGTTTTCCTCTTGCAAGTGTGCTTCCACAAGGAAGTTGATGTGTAAGAGTCTGCTTCCATAAACATGTAGCTAAATTAATTTGATTCAAAGCCAAATGCTTTTAACAGGCTTGTTTTGATATTTTAAACAAGTGTTAAAACGATATTATTTACTTTCCTTTATATGGATTTCTCTATGTCTATTTTTGCTTTAGTCTGCCACCAAAACAAAAACAACACTTGCCCACTCATTTCCCTCTCATTAAGATTTGTTCTCACAATAATTTTTGAAGGCTTCATTACTGTGAAATACTTGCCACAGATTTTAATTTTGAACAGCAGCAAGCTTTTGAAGTGACTTTCCTGATGTGTGACACCACAGAGCAGTGCTCTGGTGCACATCATGAAAAGGTCTCATAATGCATGAACGAGGCTCTCTTAAAATAAAATTCACAGAAATATGTGATTGAGGGCTATACTTTATGTGCTCCATCTGCTAATTGGCTTTGTCCAAAGGAATGGACTAGCAAGGGACTGAAGCAAAGTAGCTGGAAATAGAAGAGTGTGAAATAAGAAGTGTCAGGTTTTTGGCACCAAGAGCTTTGCTTTATGAGGTTGCTTCCAATGGGCCTTTTCTCTTGCTATTGTAGCCATGCCATAGCTAAATTCCAGTGATCACTTGAGAAAATATGGTGCCATCTTCAGGTTTATTCTCTTTTGTTATTATTCTGAAAATATTAGTCTTATCTTCACTCCATCTCTAATTCAAGTGTGCAAATCCTGACCCTGTTTACTCAAAGAAAGAAAACAAACCTCTGATTTGAAACAAAGAAAGACTTTCTGCCCTGAAAGGATGGTGGCTACTCATTTAAAGTATGAGGAAATTAAAAATATGAAGCATTTTCATCTCTACAAATATGAAGAATGGAGAAGCAATGTGTATATGCAATTTATTTATAGTAGATAATAGCTTTTTATAGTGGTCAATATAAGGCTGGGTTGAAAGCCATTTGTCAGACTGTACAAAAGCAAAAGAATTGAAGATGGGAATGGTTGCCTTTGGCTCTGTTAAAAACCAGTTATCAATCTTCATCTAAGTCTTCAAGGAGCTTCTCTGAAGTGAGCAATCGATACTGCATTGGCCACAATAGCTCATTTAATTATTTTCATCCTAAATATCCTGTCAGCAGGGGGAAGTCTTCCTGATTTTAATTAATTTTGAGACCATTGATTTTTTTGCCTTTTCCTTTCCTGTGGTTACACACGCAGACACAAAGGCACAGACACACACTTTTAGCCTGCAGGCTATGTAAGATGTATGACAAGTCCTTGGTGAAAACCCTGCATATAACTCTAGTATACCTAGATGACATGCAGCTTTACTTTTAAGCTTTTAAATTTTTAACCTTCAACTGCTGCAAATGAGCCTCTGGCATCTAAATGTAGTTGGGCAAAACAGTAAATTGAAAAGCATGTTTGCTGAATAGCTTTCAATTAAAGAATCCTTAAATCAATAGGCAGTAAGGATATCACAGTCACAAGCCTGCTAAAAGTTACAGAGAATCACAAAGACAGAAAATGGAAGTCAGGGAACTGAAAATAGTAGTGGAAATCATGAACTTACATTATATTTGTAAATAAATAAAGATGTTGTATTGATGGATGTCATTAACACTCAAAATAAAAATGTTTTAGGCTCTAGAGTGCTGTGTCACATTTCCCCTATGTTAAATAGTAGAAACAAGACAGAATGCAAGTCATTCAGAGCAGTCTTAAAATTTGTAAAAGACAAGCTCACAACAGAAGTTAAAGAAAAAAGGTCTAGTCTATATACCTTAAGAGAATAATGCATCTTCTACATGAGAATGCTTGCTTCCCATTCTCAGAGAAAGCTGTTAACCCTGCAAATCCCTACATTGTAAATTGGTGAGATGACTGCTCTCAGGGCCCCCAGCATAAGCCTGGGAATCAGGAAATGGCACTCAGATAGAAGTCCACTTTTTCCCTTAGAATAACATTAGTACTTCTGTCTAAAAAGTGATGACAATCAGGTAACAACTTTTGAACCCAAAAAAAGGTTTAATTGCTACTTGGTCTATGTATAGAGCTACCTGTATTAGGGATACTCCTGCATAAGGAAAAAGGCTTATTAAGAAAAAGGAAGTTTCCACTAAAAAAACCACTCAAGTAAAATATGAATAGCTGAAAAATTGTGTATCTGGTGTTGAAGAGATCAGATGGATTCATTTCAATTATATGTATAGCTTGTAATCTCATTTGTGCCACTTCCACCTTTTCAGGAAAAAGAGAGGGAAAAAAACACCAATCTGTAGTAAATAAATTGGCAGCTATACTAATGGAGAATAATTAAAATCTACAAGCATTCTAGAGTTCAAAACCTCTTCATTCCTAGCCCCACTGCCAGAGATGACATTTTATTTGTAGCTAATAATAAAGCAGTTATATATGATTATTCTTATTTAACATGGCATGGAATAATTGTGGAACTACTTACTTTTATAAAAAGAATATAATTTCATAAGATGCCAGTACATCAGAAACAAGGGGAAGTGACACATTCTGTTTTAATGCCACTGTAAAAGGGACAGAATTTTCTGGATCAACGAATGTCAGAAAAGATTCAGTATTGCAGAAGAGAAATTAAAGCAACATTAAAGGGATACATAATATCATTAATTATCCTGCTTCTAGTTGCAGTCTTGAAAAGAGAGGCTGCTCCCAAGTAGAGCAGCCAGTTATAAATGTTTTCCATCAACGTTCTTAGCTTAGACCTTGGACAGTGTTTCCATGTGCAGCTCTCCATAACAAAATGGTTTTCTCCACTATCTTTCTCTGAAAATGATAAAAATTGCCTCTAGAATGAACCCAGTAATTTCTTTCTCAAATCCCATGAAGCTTAAATACATTTAGTTTAAATCTGAGAAGCAGGCGGTGTTAATTATTTTTTCTTTACAAATTTAAAAAAAAAAAAAAAAGAGCATTTAATATTATTTCAGTTGGTTAAAATCTGAACAAAATTAATAGATTAAAATACTGGTAAAATGTCATCACTATATTCTCCTTGGATGAGTTACTGCTGTCTAAATAGCTGTGTATTAAAATTCTGAGAAAGTCGCTTTCTCTGCCACAATCCATTAAGCAGTGTATAGCATTAACACAACTGAAAGAATTTGGAAAGTAGATGTTTGTTTGAAAAATGAAAGGTGGGAAAAATAAAACCAGGAAGCAGTTCTGTACTTCAGAGACAAATGCAGTTCCTCTCACAGATGTTCCTCGGGGAAAAAAACAGCAGCAGCTAGGCCAAGTCAAGAAAGCTCCCTGAGAAGAAAAGCAAGATAGTAAAGTACTCTACCCCATGCTCACCTTCCTCTGGGAACTGTTGTCTTGCTCAAACAAATCCAACTCACTAAAACTGACAGTTGTGGACTGCTCTTATTCTTAAAGGATTAACATTAGGGAAAAAATATGAAGTCAAAGTATCTTTCAAGATGCAAACTAACTGAGAGACTATCTAATCACTGCTGCTAAAGAAGGAAGTATTTGCTGAGACTCCAGTCTCTTTTTCTTGTGCATGACTGGCACAAGAGATCTGCTGAGAGACTGCTTTTTCAAGATGGTTTAAATTCTTAAGAAGAAAAAAAATAGGAAACTGAGCCATCAAATTATCCTTAGAGAGTAGTAAATATAATAAAAAACCTCTTAAAGACTGAACACCTGTTTACATACACATTTATGAGCATTTCAGGGCTATTATTTGGATGTACTTAATATATGCAGCTTTATGTATGAATATTTTCAAAGTGTACTTCCTTTTAAAAATTTCATCCCAGTGAACTGTAGCTTTACAGAACAAATGGTTATAGAATTCATTTCTATAACTTCAACCATCTAAAAACTACCAGAAGAGCCATGAATTAAAGACTGCGATTCATCTGGTTATCCTGAGCTTAGAGGAAGTCTAGACTTATAGCTTATGTTGTATACCCTACTTTGAGTAAAACTCTCTTGACAAATTTCAAGCACTTCAAACTATAAAAACCCAAGATCTGAATGGAAACTGTACGATGCAATTTCTATGAAACAAATCAATTTTATTATATAATTATAATAAGCTCTAGTCCACCCAAGGTAAGTCCAAGGGAGTAAACTGTTTCATTGGAAAATACTGTACTTATTTTAGAAGTTAGACGGGATGCTCCACAGCTGTGGTGATCCACAAATATGGATTCCTGTCTCTGCTAAGCAAATTGCTCTCTAGACAAGCTGCAGCATTTCTGTTTCTAAAAGAGTTGAAAATATGTTGTTGCTTTATCTAAAGGGTGATTTCATATATACAAATGAGAAGCAACAGATCAAAAATATCACAAAGATAGTATTGCAAACAAAGAGATTCTGAACACAATTCTAGTTTTCTTAATCCCATTCATTCTTTATTGTGAGAGGTGGGAAAGGGAATAGATGTCCCACATTTAGCATTTATCTGAAGTACTTGAATAATAAATAAAACATCTTATGTTAATTGTAGCAGACCAGACAGAACAGAAAACACACTTGTGCTTATTACTCTAATTCAAGCAGTAGAAGCAAAACATTTTTGTCTCAAAATTTTGTGTTTTCCTATTTAATTCAAGATTATGCAAAACAAAAAGAAGATGAAAAATACACCTTAAGAAATAAGGAAACTAATTAGAATTCTAAAACTGAAGATGCAAAGCCCATTGAGACCAGTCTATCTTTGCTTATAACCATTTTAATTTTTAATAGGAGTTAGACAGCAGGTAGTATTTCATAGTTTTAGCATGCACATTGACTGCCTCATCAGCCATAAACTCATAAACATTCCTTGCACCTACTTGAAGTATGATAGCAAGAAGGTTTTACACATTTCCTAAATGTATTTTGCTGTCCTGACCTCCCTTATTCTGAACAATCAGCAGTTTAGATTGTTCCACTCCTGTAATTCAAAGCACTGCTCAGTATTTTGTTGAGAAATTTTATCAATATTTCAAAATTAGCACCTGTACAGAAGCTTTTTTCCTTGGACATTCTTCCACATGTTTACTTAAGCTCAACTTCTTAACCCGTATCTGGAAGGGATTTTCCACTAGGATCACATTGAAACCTTAATGTGACAGGCAACTTCCTCAGGAAATGTACACTGCACACGTTCACTGGTGCTAGAGATCTTTGAAACAACTGATTAAGATGCACAAAGGTCAAGTGCAAGAGAAAAAACTTTTCTAGAAGAGGAGGATGGAGAACGAGAGTTCATTATCTCTGCTTGTAGTGCAAATGCACTTCTCTATCCAAGAACAATAGTACCCTGCCCCACTCTCCTCCCAACTGCTTTTACTTACTGAAACACTACTAAAATATTTAACCACTAAGGATTATAAGAGTAACGGGTGAAACATACGAGAAGTAAGGAACTCTATCAATAACACATGGGTTCAAGCTATGCTAAGCAAAAAATGGGATATCGATACACACACAAATGGACAATAAATAAGATACAGAGCTCAAGAAAAGAAAAAAGGACTCAATGAGATTATATTTTCTATTTATACTGGAAACCTTTCTTACCAATAGTGTTAAAAGAAAAGAGAAATGATCCGAAGGGTTAATCTAATCTTGCTACTTTACTAGTAGCTCCTCAGGGTGAGTGCAGCAGAGATGTTTATGTACCTAAATTTATTTCAGCTGCAAATCACAAATAAACTGGCAGAATAAATTATTATCAGATTAAGGAAATTTCAAACTGAACAAAGTAGACAAACATGCAACACTTGTGAAATGTATACAGTGTGGTTTTTCTATCTTATCAAGCTCACATATGAACAACACAGATATTAACCACTGCAAAAAAAGACAAAAAATTAAGCCAATTTCAAGTTCTTCCAAAACAGATTACATAGAAGAAATTTGGTAAATCCAGATTACAAAGGGAAAAAGCTTGCACTTTTCTAATTAAATGCATAATCATAGCTGCAGATTCATGTTAGCAATGCTAAATGTCTTCTGTTTTAATGAGCCATTTGAAATGAAATGGTTGCCTGCAATTAGACATCTGCAGTCCAAGGACAGTGAGCCAAATGTGAAGTCTGTTTGCCAGAATTACAGTTGCATTCCTCAGCAGGACAATAAGGAGAATGGATAATTGTAATTATAACATATACATCCCTTAGTGTTCTGTGGTTGAAAGAGTGTGAACAACAAGGGCTCTTAATACATTTAATTGCTGGCTGCTAATAAAGGGTTGTCAAAAAAAAGAACCATTTTTAAAATGCATTCCAATTTCACTACGAATTACAAACCAAGGTCACTAACTACCCACCTGAGGAGTAATCTCCCAGAAAACTGTCTCTCAGACCTTGTAAATATCTAGTCACACAGGCCTGGTGTTCAGGAAATTGCAAGCTCATATAAAAACAAGTTGAAGAGATGGGAGACAACAGAGATATTATTCTAGAGGGTTTAGTACATGTTGCAAATTCTCTACTCAGATTCACTTTGCAAATATCTTTGCAAGCTTTTTTCATGAAAACTTGAATGAAGATCCTAAACACTTTTTAGATGTGTGTATTTCTGTCTCTTTCCTTATACACTTAACATACCTGAATATTTCAAGTATCAAATGTTTCCATTCCATTATAGGAATAAGAGAACAAATAAATTGAAATTTATCTATTCAAATTCAGGGCAGAAATCATAGCTGCATTTCTGAGAGAATGCTTCTCCCACTTTGCCAAATTACAAAAAAAAGAAAAATAGAATTTAATTACCTTCAGATTGTATCTTTCATTCAGTGCTGCTTAACTTTGCACTTTACTGTGACGATTCAAGAGTAAAGACCTTATTATTTCTTCTGTCTTTGTTATATATTCTGAACATGGATTGAAAATTCACTGTGATATAAGTTCTTCTGTAGCAAGCAGCCACCTGAACTGATCTATTCTGTGAAATCCCACTGATTTTTTAAAATACAATTCATTAATAGTATGACAAAATAAGTGAGAGCATTCTACAGAAATAAGAGTTCTTCCCAGCTTATACACAGGCTATCATGTTTAAGTTATTAGGTAAGGCTTACCTAATGCATTGCTTTCCTCCGTTTTTATTTTCACCCATTCCTAGATGAAGCTGAAACTGAGATTTTACACTTCTTGAATCGAATAGATTCAATTTTCCAGATGTAACACTTGACTAATTCTTTGTATCCTCTTAAATGCTTCTCTCAGGTGAACCACCCAACTTGCTGAATTTCTATAATTTTAGAAACCATGGAAAAGATCTTTATTCTAATACTCAGTATTGTTACATTAAACCTTTAGGAACCCAGACCTCCAAATGGAGTCCACATGCCTTATGTAATTCCATAACTGGCGCACAGGACATTTCAGCACACAATTCATCTTAGCCAGCACTCTAATTCAGCTAGCCAGTAGCAACTGGTCAGCACAAAAATAAAATCTCTTTCTTTTTATAGACTTAAATATTTAACAAAGTGTGGAACCTCCACAACACAGGCACCTAAAGCCTGTGAACCTCTCCTCCTCCACAGGCCTCAGCCACTCATTCGTAAAGAGACAGACAACTCATTCCTTTTGAAAACTTTGCCTCCATTTTACCAGAATATAGAGAAAACTCACATTCTCCTTTGACTGGAAGATGGGAAGCCTGCTGGCATATAACAAATTAGGTAAAAAATTACTAGATATCTAGTTTTGGATGAAAAAAGAACAGTTATTAGACTTGTCTTCTAAAAGCTTAAAACCAAAGTTTGGTTTCCCAGTGCTATCTAGGAATGGTTGAGAAATTCATCCTTCTCTTGTCTGAGAACGACTGTCTTCAAAGCAGAGGAAGACAAATAAAAGATAAAGCAACACAGGAGAAAAAGGATTTAGTATTAGAAGATTCTGAACAGAAACAACTAACATTTTCTATGTCTTGCAATCTCCCCTTTTTCTGCTTTCAGTGGAGGGAAGAAAATATGAGAACATCAAGGTGCAAATAAAAATCTAATTGGGCTTAAAAATGCTAAATGTAAGACATTATCCTGGGCATACAACACACAAAAAAAAGTTAATATTTGTGTAAATTTTAAGTTCTCCTTAAACCTGATGTTCAAAAAAGTTCTGCAAATTTCTGTATACTATTTATTACCTTCAGTGCCCTTATCAATTTTTCCAGTTAAAAACCTCTGGTCTTCCTTTGAAGATGCTTCAGTCATCACCATAAACCACCTGTGATTCTCACGCTGTCTGCACAAGCAATTATAGATGTTTACACTCTATGCTGTCATACTTCATTCCTTATTTGTATGTTCCAATGAATGACACGTTTACTATCAGAACATGGCTCCAAGCAATTCATGAGGACATGATTCAGCTAGCTCTTTTTAAAACATAAAAAAAATGCATTACTTACAGAAGCCATCCCTGTTCATCACCTTTCACTAAACTTCTGGATTTTCACTGACATAATGCTACAAAGCAACCAACAGTTTTTTTCACACAGTTGTTCTTCATTTTCTATTAAAAGTACAGAGAAGCCAAGCAGAACTATATTTAATGAGGACTGGATCTTTTCTTTGGATGTTGTCATTATGAGGTGTTATTCAGTGTACAAAGTTATTTCTTTAATCTGCCCATAGAGTAGAAAAGCGCTGTAATAAGTAAAGAAATTCTTTGCTTCATAGAATTACAAAATGGTTTGTGTTGGAAGAGACCTTAAAAATCCTCTACTTCCAAAACTCCCTGCCATGGACAGGGACACCTTCCACTAGACCAGGTTGCTCAATGCCCCATCCAACCTGGCCTTGAACACTTCCAAGGATGGGGCAACTTCTCTGGGCATCCACAACTTCTCTGGGAAAACTGTCCCCTATTCTGTGAAAACTGGCCCTATGTCTCACAACCTCACAGTAAAGGATTTCTTCCTAATATCTAATTTAAACCTACTCTCAGTCTGAAGCCATTCCCCTTTATCATATCACTACATGCCCTTGTGCAAAGTCCCCATCTAGCTTTCTCCCTTCAGGTACTGAAAGGCTGTTCTAAGATCACCCCGGAGCCTTCTCTTCACAATGTTGAATAGTCACAATTCTCTCAGCCTTTCCTTATACGAGAGGTGTTCTGTTTCTCTGATCATCTCTGTGGTCCTCCTCTGGACTTGCTCCAACTGGTCAATGTCCTTCCTGTTCTGGTGACACTAGAACTGGACCCCAGTACTCCAGGTGGGGGTCTCAGAAAAGATGCATAGAGAGGAAAAATCACCTCCCTCAATCTTCTGGTCACAATTCTTGTGATGCAGCTCAGGATATGATTGGCTTTCTGGGCTGCAAGTTCATATTTGATCTGGATCACCTGGATTGATGGGCCAAGGCCTACCACATGAAGTTCAACAAGGCCAGGTGCTGGATCCCACACTTCAGTCACCACAGTGCCATGCAACACTACAGGCTGTGGGAAGAGTGGCTGGAAAACTGCCCAGTGGAAAAGGACATGGGATTGCTGGTCAACAGCTGCTGAGCATGAGCCAGCATGTGCCCAGGTGACCAAGAAGGCAAATGTCATCCTGTGCCAGCAGAAGTAGGTAATTGTCCCCCTGTTCTTGTCACTTGTGAGGCCACACCTCAGGTACTGTGTCCAATTCTGGGCCCCCCACCTCAAGAAAGACATTGAGCATGTCCAGAGAAGGATGATGAAACTGGTGAAAGGTCTAGAGAATGTTTCCTGAGAGGAGCAGCTGAAGGAGCTTGGGTTGTTTAGTCTGAAGAAAAGGAGGCTGAGGGAGACCTTATCTCTCTCTACAACTACCTGAAAATAGGTTGTAGCCAGATGGTTTTGTCCTCTTCCCCCAGGCAACCAGTGACAAGACAGGAGGAAATGACCTCAAACTCTGCAAGGGGAGGTTCAGGTGGGACATCAGGAAGAATTTCATCACCGAAAAGGGTGGTTAAGCATTGGAATGGGCTGCCCAGAGAAGTGGTGGAGTCACCACGCCTGGAAGTGTTCAAGAAATGAATGGACATGGCACTTAGTGCTAGGATTTAGTTGGAATGGTGGTGTTTGGTCAAAGATTAGACTCTGTATCTTGGAGGTCTTTTCCATCCTTAATGATTCTATTGGCAGTCCATCTCCAGCCTCTCATCCACCAGCACCCCAAGTCCTTCTCAGCAGGGCTACTCTCAATCCCTTCATCCCCCAGCCTGTATTGATAGCAGAGTTGACACCCACCCAGGTGCAGCACCTTGCACTTGGTGTTGTTAAATCCCATGAGATTCCCATGGGCCCTTTTCTTGAGCTTTCCCAGGTCCCTCTGGATGGCAACCTGTGCCTCAGGTGTGTCAACTGCATCACTCAGTTCAGTGTCATCTGCAAATTTGCTGAGGCTGTACCAAAGGACACCACTTGCCATTGATGTCCTTTGGGGCTCTGGAAATTGACCTTTACCCTTTGGATGTGACCATCCAACCAACTCCTTATCCACCAAATCATCTACCCGTCAAATCCATCTCTCATTAATTTAGAGAAAAGGGTGTTGTGGGGGACTGTGTCAAGGGCATTACAGAAGTCGAGACAGAAGACATCTGTAGTGTTTCCCATGTCCACTGATGTATTTACTCCATCATAGAAGGCCACTAGGTTGGTCAGGCAGGACTTACCCTTGGTGAAGTGTGCTGGTTGTCTTGAATCACGTCCCTGCCCTTAATGGCTCAAAATAGTTACTTCTGAGTAAAGCAGAATAAGAAAAACATTATCTTCAAAAATTAAAAGTTATCGTGTACATTTTTTTTTTTCTCCTGCATTCATTAAACCTAATCAGAATGGGACACCGGAGAAAAGTTAAAATTCTAATGTCCAATTGCTGTTTGGTTTGTAAAAGATTTCTACTTTCCTAGCATTAAGTAGGAATACTTTTCATATATCAGAAGGAAAAATGTTACTCCAAATTTGTTTTAGACAAGTTTTTTGTTTGTTTTACTGAAATTCTTAATAAAACAATCCCAGCCAGACACACAAGATTTAATTCTCCTGTTAATGATGTTCAGATTAGTGGATAAGCTTTACTGATTATATACTAACAGATTTTTTAATATATTTATACTTTTAGACATCAGAAGAAAATATTTGCTCTTCTCTGAACAGTATTTAGCCTTTGAAATGTATCTACATCTGCACCAGATAGATATCTAAAAATGCAATGAAAAAGGTAAATAGGTAAATCATTTGATCATACAGAACTCTGGATGAACAGAGGGGGTTATAATATCCTTTGCTGAAACAAGGCAAATAATGCCTTATGCTAGATTGAAAGATATTCCGCAGAAACCCACGAAATTAAAACTTTAGCCTTTTGAAAAGGACATCCAGTGTAGAACTTCAGCTATCTACTTAAATTTTCAAAGCTCAATCTGTGAAGAAAAACCTACCAGCCTATTAAGAAAAAAACCTTCACTCTATGATTCTGTTAGGTATCCACTTTACACTTAGACATAATTATTCATAGATTTGAATAACAGCTTCGTGCACTGTCTTTAGGGGGGTTGTGTCTATAGAGGATAGCTGACTTCTATTAGTAATTTCTAATTTAATTTCTATAATGAACTAAACAAATGAGAATTCCACACATGAATAATACATATTCCAAGTAAAAATCTATCTCTACTCTCATAAAAGCAGCAGCCAATCACTCTTTTCTTCTTCTTACTTCCCATCTCTTCCAGGTAAAATTATATTTGAATAATATATTATTTATGGCTGTGGCAAAAATAATTTTCAAAGTCTTTGGAAAATTAATAAATTAAATACTGGTTTAGTTTCACAGCCCATAGCAAAAATGAAAACAATCACAGGGTGGTTTATAAATGTCTACAAAGAAAATATCGTTAAAATTCAGGGCTTGTTGACATTGACAAACTTGTGCCTGAAGAACCAACTACATATCTGGACCTTATACATAGCCATAAGCCATGTTTTAGGATATAGTTACCAGAGTAATACAGAACTGAATTTAGAAAAACATGCTTAAAAATTTAAGTTAACATGCAGTTCTAGCTTTCTCAGGTCTCAGTATTTTTACCACACTCCAGAAATCCACCAGTCTTTAAGCTTGTTTGTTCAAGTTATTCTGTCAAATATCAATTCCGATTTTTAAATGTTAGAAATATAGAGTAAAAACTGAAATTGTACATTCAACTTAATTTCACAAAAAATGAACTCAAATCTTAATATATTTTTAACATATAGATTAATTCCTACAAATAAATCATTGTTGTGTTACAAATATTTCTTATTGCACATTTTAGGTCTCAAAATAGGTTTTAAAATACTTTAAAATCAATATTATTTTGACCATTTTCCAGCCTTTACTTCTGTCTGTTTTCAGCTACTGTCAGGTCCTTTAGGACAAAGTCATTAGTTTAGTGATCAAATGATTGAAAGGTTATATATACACACTGTTCCTCTCTGAACATATAAAATCTGATCTTGCAAAGGCAGCTTTCTTCAAATCATGGCATGCCAGAAAGCAGACAAGTCCTACTCAAAGTCAGTTTCTGAAACTCCAGTTTCAGATAGATTTTTGAGACTGCACCTATAAATCATGTCTGTACAGTCATGTCTATGTTGCTTTTTTTGTGCTCTGTGATTCAATTTCATATTCATCAATCATATACTGAAGGGGCTTAAAAGTTCACAGCAAGCAAGGAGTCTGGATGGCACATGTTATGGGTATCGAAGAAAACAGTTTCATAACCAGTGGGGATTAAACAGCAAGCCCCATAAATCAAGTGGAAAAATATTCACTAATTAAATTTTGTATGTTTTGGTTCTGGGTTGTGGGTGGGTGGTATTTTCATTAACAGATAAACCCCAAATTTTAAAGGAAGGTATGGCCCTTCTGACCATTAACTGCTACATGAAACATTATAAATTAAGCAGTAAACAGTAACAGAAGGTATAGAATTTACTTCTATGTACAGAAATGGTATTTAACTCTCATTTCTAACTTTTTTTGAATGTTAAATGTGTATTTCTAGTAATTAATAGCCTGTAAAAAAAAATTTTTCCTCAGTATCTGTATCATAGGTGAACAATTACGTCACCTTTACAGGAATACAGAATGGTTTTGGTTGGAAGGGACATTGAAGATAATCTAGTTCCAACACCCCTCTTGGAGGGACACTTCTGGGGAAAGCATCAGGGACACTTCCCACTACACCAGGTTTCTCAAAGCCCCATCCAGCCTAGCCTTAAACACTGCCATGGATAGGACATCCACAACTTCTCTGGGCAACCTGTTGCCCTTGGTCCCCCACCAACCTCACCACCAGTAAAGAATTTCTTCCCTATATGTAACATAAAATTCCCCGCTTTCAGTTTAAACCTATTACTGTCCTATCAGCACAGTTCCTGAAGAAGATTCTTTCTCTGGCTTCTTTTCAAGACCCCTTGAAGTATGGGAAGTCTGCTATGAGGTCTCCACTTACTATCAGTTACCGCTTATTTTCTAAAGACCAAAACTATAGTCAGTATATGATAATTATATATATCATGTCTGAGTAGGTATTAGGTCATTTACAAGACTGAGTGAAGGTATAAAGCTATGCTAATACTAAATATCTGGTAACTGTTAGGAAATACACAAAAAAATAAAAATTATGTTTTCAAGTCAGAAGGGACTAGAACAGATCTTTGTATGTGGAAAAGTATTGAAAACACTAACACAAATTCTTAATTAAGACAATTATAATGTGCATCTATTCTTCTAAGTCTTTACGTTTCAGTTTATTTACTATTATTAATTGTACTGGTTTGGTTTCCTTGGGGGAAAAACCTAAATAGTTTCACAGTATAAACATTTAACATGTAAATAATCAACCTTTCTCTGGACTCCTACCCCACTTCTCTTTCCCAACATAATGCAATGTTCAAGAAATATCTATCAGTGTAGACAGTGGGAAAGAAATTTTTAATGGCTTTATATATAACATAAAAATATTTGCCATCACTGTTTAAAGCACACCAAAAAAAAAAGCAAAAAGGAGAAAACATGGATAAACAGTCTGCATTAGCTCTAATGTGATCAGTCATTAAGAGTTGGATTGAAAAGAGAAAGCGCAACAGCAGTGGAGGTGCATGTGTTAGAAAAGGGGGTTCCACTTTCTTCCAGATGTGATATTAGGATAGATATTTCGCACATGTGAAAGTCCTAGATGAAAAGAGGCAAATAAATCTGGCAGAATAACTCACTGAGGCAATGGCTGACTCATCAGTCTTGATTTCACAGGAGAGATGCCCTAACTGTTGTAAAAATTCACTGACGACTGTTACTGCCTCACATACTTAAAAGACACAAATCCATAAGAAACAAGCTTTTCTTACAGTTAATGCTCAAGGTTCCACTTGTACTGTTGTAACAATGAAATGAAGCAAAATCAGTCAAGCAGCCAGGGTCACACTACTGGCAGCAAAACAAGTACAGCCATTGTACTATTTCAGTGCCAGCTCATAACGGTCTTAGCAGAATGTAAGAAATACATTCATTTTCTATGTTATTTTTGGAATTTGAAGCCCATTTACACATTACTAAAAGTACAATGTTTCATAAAATCTAAAACTTGCTGTAGGGCAAAAAAAGTTCAGTTCATGCAAAATTCAAGCTGTGAATATATACAGTGACAAATAGACATTAGTCAGTGTTTTTACCACTACAGGCAACTCTTTGTCTGAACTTCCACCAAGAATTATGTAAGCTCAATATAGTCATAAAACAGAATTAGCTTTCATTATAATAAACATTTATAAAATACAGGCTGTGTTTTCAGCTTCAGGGTGGACAAATGTGTAGGGATCCTTTTCTGTTGGTATTTTAATTACAGAAAGCATCTTCTTCCCCAAGATGATTAAAACACTTTCATATGCATTTCCAAGTATTTTTTATATAGCACACTTTTATTTTACCTAAAATATTCCCAGTGAGAAGAAAACAATCCCTCAGTGAAAATTTATTTTAATGCCTCAAAAAAAAATCTTTCTCAGATTTTTTGAGTTGAAACTGTTTGGGATTTGATTCCTATTATTATTTATACCTTGATATGGATTTCCTATGGCAATTTTTGCTCATTCAGACAAAAGGGAGTCATCAGAATCTTATTCAAATGACTAGTGATCCTGGTGAAAACTCAGATCATCTCTGGGGATCTATTAATACCACAGGTATAGTTACTGTGGCAGTCAAAGTAATATTGCTAAGAGGGCAATGCATTATAGGAAATGCATACAACAGAATTCTGATACTTCTAACTGCCACTCCAGCAGGAGGAAGTTCAAAGTTAATTCTGACTGTGTTTTATTCCTTTATTTTCACTTTATCTCATGAGAAACATCTGCCTTTGTAAACAGTTCCCTCTTGTTTGTAGAAAACAGGAATCTGAAGAAAAGCCAAAGCAATTACTAGTAGCATAAGCATTTAAATCCAAAAACATGGTGAAATTCAGCTCTCCAAGGAGGAAGAATACACATGCTATACCACAGTGTTTTTATCTTAAATTCCTTGCTTAAGTATATGATGCTAGGTTCATACTAAGTGAATACCTAGAACTTAAATCTACCACTATTCTTGCCATCTTCTGAAAGACCATGTGTGGAAGAGAACAGATCTCCATTTCATGAGCATCATCTTATTTTAAAAAATCTGTTTAAAAAATCATGATGTCTAAGAGAAACCAAATTATCAATCCCAACAAAAAGAACACTTTTTTCTTTTTTTTTTTAAATAAAGTAGCTTAAATAGTAAATTCACTCTAATTAAATATTTATTTGGGGATTTTTCAAAATTTTCTTCAAGCCACTGTGAAAATATAAATTTGATTTCTCCATCCTTAATCCACACTAATGGGTGGTGGATTGATACTCATTATAGTTCCATGAATGATTGTTGCTTCATGCTCATTTAAATACAAATTAATTTACTTCTCAGCACATTCTTTATATTTATCAGATAGTCATATAAATAGTTTACCTACCAATCAGGTATCCCCAAATTATTTCCATTTCTCCAAAGTAAAATCAGTAGCTTTCACAGCAACCAAAAGATTGCATTCATAAAGGCAACACCAATGTAACTGAAGAGTTACTTCCAGCAAAAAGTCTATTATCTAGTGAGTATTTTTCTTTGTGAAAACAGTTATCTCTACTATCTTTAGTGCTACAAGAAATCATTGAATCTACGCTACCAAAGAGACAAACGATAGTGCTCAAAAACCTACTCTAGGTATTTAAAAGTTACATTTTTTGAAGTAGGTATGGTCTAAAACTAGATTTAAATACTAGCATGAGAAACATATTAAAGAGAGGGCATAGAACAAAAATCATATAAAGGAGATAAATATTTTAGTGGGTTTACAATCTCAAGATGGAGAAGCATCCCAAATGAAGCACTGCAAATCAAAAAGATCTTATGCAGATTATACTTTATCAGGTTCTATAATACAGTTCTATGTTCCAAAGTACTTTTTCTCTAGTGAGAAATTCACAGTCAAAAAAAGAGTTGTGCACCTGCTCCTTACTTGTTGTTCAGTTTACAGCTCGGCAGGCGCAAAAGGAAACGCACCTGGTATGCCCAGGTACCAGAATTAAAACTGTATGGACTACAAAGGGGTACAGACCTCACATTTCTGAAAGCACTTTGCACTTTACAATTGTTTCCATTCAAATTTTTACATATGACCTAGTATATACATATATAAAGCAGTTTGATTAGACTTTAGAATTTCGAATACCTGTATATGTTTAGAAAGGTGGTTTCTCACATCAATTTTTAAGACAATTATTTAGACTGGATATAAGGAAGAATTTCTTTAAAATGAAGCTGTTCAGACACTGGAATGGTTGCCTAGGGGTATTCTGGATGCTCCACCCCTGGAAGTGTTCAAGGGCAAGTTAGACGGTGCTTTAAGCAACCTGCCCTAGTGAAAGATATTTCTGCCTATGGCAGCAGGGTTGGACTAAATGAGCCTTGAAGGTCCCTGCCAACCCAAAATATCTGGAAATTCTATAGATTTATGTTTACTAAAGTCTTGTTATCTACTTATTACATTACTCTAGATACAATCCCCTCCTTACTACACATACTTCTGAAAACTACAGAGCCTTAATCACAGTTTTTCCTACATTGTAAATCAAGGCAAATCTGATTTTAAAATAAAATATCAGTTAGAAATTCATGGGTAGGTTTTATATAGAAACTGGGGTATTTAGCATGCACAGTAAACAGAGAATATCTATTCCACTCTGGACAACATCTACTTTTCAGTATTATTTGATACATGCAGATTATTTATGCCTTTCACTCCAAGCATCTTTTATGGATTGATAGAATGAAAATTTTTTGCAGAATAGGGCTTTCTAGGAAAGGAGAGCTTTTACTATTGTAGTTGAGAGAAAAATAGGAAAATTATTTTTCTGGTCAGAAATATCAGCAGAAGAGTGAGTAAGACAGCACTATAAAGAAAAGAACAACTTAATCAGATTTTATTTTTCATTTTTGAAAATTGTATAGCAGCTCACCTTACACCATAAACAGTAATAATTTTGTGCAGTTTCAGAAGCAAGATTAATGTGTTTATCCTTCTAAAAGCTTAATAATTAATCACAAAAAAAAAAAACGACGAATGCACTTATAGTAGAATCACATAATAGAACTATTCATGGAAAATTAAATGTTTGGAGACACAAATGGATACCAGATGACACTGAAATTTATACAGACGACAAGGTGGGATTTACGGATGACCAAACTGAATAAAACAATTGCATGTATAATGCATCATCTATTCAGGCACACTAGTGAAAATCCAACAAAAGTCAGCAACTACACCTGAACTGAAAAATGCAATATGTTAATGAATTCAACCTTCTTCTGACAACAAATAAATACCTTCCCAAGTCAGACTAAAGCAGCATGAGCTTGATTAGGGAATGAAAATAAAGCCCATAGTAGTCATGGCGGAGACAATGGGTCTAGGAGGAAAGTCAATGGACTATTAAATAGGAAATAATCTGTTTTCAAGTTTTACTTCAACACTAATACATTCCTCCAGTGAGCCATTGTCTGGTAGAGGCGGCCTTAATTTTCCAGCAGAAAATTCCCATGCATCTAACACAGCTATTCATATCATAACATTCAATCACCTCTTCATAAGAAATTCCAAAGAAGATTTATGTTTTCCCAGCATGGTGCCTCCATTAGCACAATCAACTGCCTAGTGAACTCAGAAGACTTAATGCTGTTCCATTACTGGCTGTTGAAGGTCTCATATCTAATCTTGACCTATTTAATGGCTCATACTTACTCAGAAAAAAAAATTCTCCCCTTTTTTGCCTTCCCACAGGGCTCTACTTGAATGGACTGAATCACAAATAGATGTATGTAAATAATATTATCTTGCTAGCTAGAGACCTCCAGGTCACGTAAAGTTGTTAGACTAGTACTGGAATGTATGTTTTTTCCTTTTGTTTTTGTTTTGATTTGCTCTGGGTTTGTTGCGGGTTTGTTTTGTAAAAATAACAAAACTACCAACCCTTGTTGTTGTCCAGACAATGAAAAGACATATTGAAAGACTAGCATCACAATAAATTGACCCATGAAGATTCAGTTTACTAGCTTCTGCAGAGCAGTCTCTGGCTAATCTGAAAATGCTAAGGAACTTCATAAACCTTTTTAGTACTCTATACAATTAGGAACTTATCATCTCGAAAGTTCTGGAGGTTTGTCTGCTTTTCTGACATACAGCACTGCTATATCTATTTAAAGAATTCAAAACTACTTCCTCCCTCTTTCCATCTCTATCAGGAACTAAACTGTTCAAGTTTACAGAGTGCAACATGAGAAGAGATAATTTCATCAAGTCTCTACAAAAGATGCTCAGGTTGATTTGAACAGATAAGGAGTGACAGTCTTCACTAAACGCCATCAGGAAAGAAAGTAGTGTAGAATGATATAGCTTTTGATATGGTTATTAACTTTGCTACCTGAGCCCTATAACAACCAGATGAATTGAAAAGAAGTTCCTTCAGGGGGTAAAATCTGCAAGAGTTCACAACAATGAAAACACACTTTTGGATAGTTTGAGACAGTTCTGACCACTGATATTCTGGGACCAACCTTGAAAGCAACAATGTTCTTGTGCTTTAGGCACAAAAGAAGCAATGCTATTTACTTACAGTTTCTACTGTATTCTTAGTGCATTTTTAGTTAGTTTATCAAAATACATCACCAACTTGGTGTGCACATAATAACTGATTCAAGATAGGGCACCAAAATAATATAGTCCATATTAAGGAATACATATCTGCTTAGAGCTGCAGGCAAGGCAGATTAGAACTGTAAACACAATTTCAAATGTCAAAGAACAATGAAAAAAAAAACTGTGGACAGGTCTGTATGTGTGAAACCTACATACATCAGAAAGGAATAATTACTTCTAAGTTCAACCACTTAAATTGGCCAGTCAATCATCTAGGCTCCCTGTAGACACCTATTCAGTAATATAGTCTATGCAGCTTTTTTAGGACAAATTTCTCTATTCTTCCTGAACTGACTGCAAAGGTAATGTAAGTAATTGCTAGACATTTGAATTTTACATGGATTAAGTTAGGAGAGGCAAATTCCACACATACTGTTTAGGCATCTTCTTCATTAGGAGGTATGTATGTACAGTTCACTCTGAAGCACAGGCAAAGGATATTAAACTTGCTCTCTGGGCAGTTTATCTGCAAACAGAAATAAATGAAGCCTAAGACATGGCCACCACCATGAAAGAATATGCCAAGTCACTGCTGGAAAACTTAGCAGACCACTAGTCATTCCTGGAAAGGTTCTACATGATTTGCCACCAAACTTTCTGGAAGGTTGCCAATTCAACAGCTGCAGAAAGGAGACAGGCAGATTGACCACTACACCTATGTCTGTACAGCACAGACAAGCTGAATTCATTATTCTCCTTACATTAAAACACAGAAAACCAGTCATGTTCTCAGCAGAACCTGGAATTATTAGGTTTCTCATTATTTCTTTTGATGGTGTGCTCATAATTTTAAATGTTGAAGACTTCTAAATTCTCAGCAATTTTAAAGTTTATTTGTTTGGGACATAATTATGTCTATGTGGATTGATAGCTGTAATGGTCACTAATTTTGACTATCTTAAAAAGCTCACCAACATGTCTTATAAATATCCAGCAAAAACACATTTTAAGGTCTTCCAGGAGAGATACAACTATCTCTGTAATTTTTCTTTTACTGAATGGATTCACTAAGTATTTAGGTATTAGCATTGGTTTGATAGTATCTTGATTGATATATTCTAACACACTTTCTGTGATTGCGTAAGCTTAAAAACTTATATTTAAGACCACACTATATTAGATGAGGTTTTGTTGGAATCTGAAAAATTCACATGCCCCTTAGGATTAAAATGAATAAAACATTCCGGAAGCAATGCAGATACTTCTCCCAAAACAGGAAGGTAATTTCTAGAAAAAAATTAAGCACTGGTACTCTGGTTTACCAATTATAAGTTACTTCTTTTTACATTAATTTAAAAATTTCCTTATAAATGCAATAAAATATTTTTCCATAACTAAGCTTGAGCTTTATGTTCAGCTTTGCAAAGCTGCATGTAAAGCCCCTTATTTTCCAATTTATAAACAAATCAAATAAAAGTTTGCTTTATATGACACAGCTGTGCTTGAGGCCTTATGACTTACTTTTCATCTAAAGAGAACTTCTTTCAAGATCTTCATATTTAAATTGTTTTAAAGCAATTTTCTAACATTACTGGTGTCTGTCTCTAAACGATCTTTATTTAAGACATGCATTTAGTAAATGTATAGGTGAAATTGGAACAGTAAAGTCAAAAAAATCTAAGCATGTTCATTGCTAAAAGAAGCATAGTAGTCTTACCCTCTCTGATGCAACCTGATACAAATTTCAGTATTTTCATCTAGAATACTGCATCAAGACTAAACCCAGCAAATAAAGGCAGAGAACCCTACTTGTATAAACATTAAAAGAAGAATACTCAATTTTAAAGAATAAGTTTTTGTTATTATTTTCCTAACTAATTTCAAAACTGTGGCAAACCTAGGCATTTGCTAATCAAAATCATTAAGCACATCTTTGCTTTGGACAAAGATATGACGACCTTATTGTGTCAAAGAAGCCTTTCTAATTGCTCCCAGATGTTGCTATAAATCTTTCAACCAAGACAGAAATGTCTCCTTCCATGAATATTGATTTTAGTTTTGCAATTTGTGATCACAGAACAAACCTTAGGCTGAGGACTCTACATGCATGACAATGGTCTTTGAACAGAAAGTGGTATGTCAGTGTTTAAGTTTATATATTCAACTAGACGTTGCAAACAAATTTACCCAAATCAGTTTACCATGTAATTTAAGAAATAGTGTAAAGAAGACATAATCAAAGAAGTCAGTTCTGGTTACAGGCTCCATGACTGGGGAGCAGCCTTGATGAAAGGGACTTGGAGGTCCTTGTGGACAAATAGCTGAAGATGAGCCAGCCATGAGATGTTGCAGTAGCAGAAGAAAATTAGATCCTGGGCTGCATTCATAGGACCATTAGTAACAGAGATAGAGATGTGATCATCCCACTCTACTCTGCATTTGCCAGGCTGCCTCTGTATTACTCTGTCCAGTTATGATCTCCATAATTCAAAATTTAAAAAAGACTCAAGCATACTGGATAGAGTCCAAAGGATCACCACAAAAATGATCAGAGGACTGAAAACCTGCCCTCTAAGGAAAGACTGAAGGAGCTAGGTCTTTTCTCCCTGGAGAAGAGATGGACCTCATCACAGTGTTTCAGTACTTAAGGGGCAGCTATAAAGAGGACAGAGACTCTCTCTTGGAAAAGACCCACATGAGAAGGACAAAGGACAATGGGTAGAAAGTACACTGGAAGAAGTTTCATCTTGAGAAAGAATTTGTTCACAGCAAGAACAATCATGGGAACAACCTCCCCAGGGATATGATGAAGTTCTCACCACTGGGCTGTTCTCTGATCCTACAAAATTTACCATTGGCCAAAAGGTGTCTATAGGTTTCCAATTTTCTCAAAGGAGTTTGGAATACTCCAGTCAGGAAATATTGTGGACATCACCTTCTAAAAAAGTCTATTGACTTCATGAAATAACTGGCCAGCAGTCCTACAACTGCTAACTTGATGTTCTCTCACTTCAATTCTGGATGTACACTACTGCAAAACTGTCCACTCAGGAAGACCTACTTCCAGCTCTCATGTTAAAATGAATCGCACTGTGTGAAGGACCCAAAGGACTACAACAGAAATGATGAGCACCATAACAAAAAAGTTGGATTTTTTAGTTAGTATTTGAAGATGAACAAATGAAAAAAAAACTTATTTTCAACAATCTTGCAGATAAGATTATTCCTTTAGATACAAAGTTATTTTTATTTGGATTCTACCTACAATCTTACTCAAACTTTGGAATTGCATCAGAATAACTATCCTGTATTTTAAGCAAATAGAAGGTGAAGAAATCCAAAATAGCCTAAAGCTAATGCTAATTATCTTTTATGTAGACAGCACTGAGAACAATTATGTCATCAGGCAACCATAATTTGCAAAATGGTATTTTTTGAACTATGGCTATTATCATGAAGAGACTGAAAAATAATTGCCCCTTGTGATCAGAAATTCTCTCTCATTCTTTCCTCAAAATAAGAAAGTGAAGAGGTGCAACAAAGTAACTTACATAAAACTTTTTTCTATCAGTGACCTTTGAAGTCCCATTTAAACAAATTATATACTTCATATTAAGTGTCAAAGTAGTCCACTTGACTTCAGCAGAACTACTCAACAAGCTTTCTACTGCTTTTTGAGCAAGAAAGCACACTGAGCATTTTGTTGAACTGAGGCCTCAAACAACAGCTCAATAAATAGACAGAATGGTTAACACATCCGTTGCTACATATGACAGATAAAATAATTTTTTTTATAAGCAATATATATAGAAACTGCATGCACAGAATATACTTTACAAAATAATGCTTTCCCAGTAGCATTTCACCACAAGGCTTGAATAAATCAACCTACAGCATCAAAATAAGGAACTTCTGAAATTTTAGTATTTAATTCCAGGACATTACAGAGACAGTCATCACCTGAATTAGATTACAGCATTATCACTGATATTAAAATACTATACATGTACTCAGGCCTTGGGAAGCAGGAAAATGAAATCTGAAATCTCTGTTTCACAGCATCACAACAATTAATTCTCGTAAGTGCACCCAGCACATGTTTCTCACCTGTCTCCTGAGCTGAATGTGGCTTGGGAGAGTAGACACCTCACGTTCACATAGAAAATATACAATAAGGAAAGCATGTTAATTTTGTTTTCATCCTGACTTAAAGGTATTCTGATGCAGATTCGAGTGGATGCTTGAATTTTCCTAGGCACTGTTTAACAGCTCTGTATGTGTGCTTGTGGCAATTGTATTCCCTCTAGACTCCTTAAGAGGAAAATATATTTACTGCTACAATTCTACTTAAAAGCTTGACTAAGTAGCCTAATTTCAGGCATAGAGCATAATTTGAAATATCAAGAAGACACAAAACATTCACTGAAGGTGGGCGGACATGACTTTGGACTTACAGGAGACCTTTGATCTTCTGAAGGGCCAGAAGGGTGGAGGCCAAACACAATATCCTGTCCATCTGTAAAGCTCTAAAATTGAGTCCATAATGTTCTGGACAAAAAATAATGCTATACCTTAGGAAAATTAATTTAAGCAATAACTACATATCTGATCTTTATGAAAGTCCCCATGAGGACAACATGTACTATATGAACCCCTTTAAAAGCAAAAAGTGTGCTTCTTAAGTGACTTAAAGAGATAAGCAAAAACTAGGGGAAGCAATATCGCTTATTAGACAAATCTATAAATATCTGGAAATGGGGAAAAAAAACCCTCAAAATTCAAGCACATACACTTACAAGTCTTCAGCAGAGAAAATTGTATCCCCAGAAGCTTGTTTATTTCCACCAGCTATGTCAACTATTCCAGTAATTAACAAGTATTAATTAGTAACAGACAGAAATAGCATTTTCTTGGTTTTAATATATGAGAAGCATACAATGAATAAACACTGTTCCAGCTTACCAAACTACATCCAAAATAACCACCTGAATATTCAGAGACAAATATTTACCTATGATTTTCACTCTTTTCTGCTCCATTGCAGTATGTAGTGTTTAATACCCCACTTTAAAAGTAAATAAAAATTTTTAAATGGTAGCTCTTCATCTGCTTACCCTATCTGAGCCTGGAATGCATGTAGCAAACTAAAGATTAGCCAAATTACCCATACCTTGATTTCCAAAGGACCAGGATTTTACCCAGAACATACTTCCAAGAGTCACTATTAAGTGTAGTACATTGCCAGTCCCAACAGGCAGTGGCACTGTGAAGTTGATAAGCACACAGTAAAGGCTAAATTGATGGTCCCTTTTCTCCCCAAAATATATTATTTACATTGCTGCTTAACCTAGCATGACTACACTGTCACCATTCTGCATCCTACAATGGTAACCATAATGTTTCCTAGAGTTATTCATTCCTGCAGATAAGTCCACTGATTGTCAGCTCTAGTTATGATGCCTCTCAAGGCAAGTTCTAAACACAACAGCAAAGAAAGAATCTAAAAGTAATCTTTCTTTTGGTTCACTCTTTCTGAAAATTTACAATAAACACAGTGTATAAATAACCATTAAAATTAATTTCAGAATGCATATACTAAGAAAAATATCTTCATGGTATCATAGAATTGCTTAGGTTGGAAAAACCTTTAATATCATTAATCATTAATCCTTTAGTCCAATCATTAATCCAGCACTGCCAATTCCACCACTAAACCACGTCCCTAAGTGCCACACTTACAAGTCTTTTAAATGCCTCCAGGGATGGTGTCTCCACCACTTCTCTAAGCAGGCTGTTTCACTGCTTGATCACCCTTTCTGGGAAGAAATTTTTCCTAATATCCAATCTAAACATCCCCTGAGATGACTTGAAGCCATTTCCTCTTGTTCTGTCACTTGCTACTTGGCAGAAGAGACCAACACCCACCTGTCTAAAATCTCCTTTCAGGCAGAGGTAGAGAGCAATAAGGTCTCCCCTGAGCCTCTTTTCCTCCAGGCTAAACAACTCCAGCTCCCTCATACACTCCTCATAAAATTTGTGCTCCAGACCCTCCACCAGCTTCATTGCCCTTCTTTAGAAATGTAATCTTTGACAGATTATGGTTACTTAATTGCAGTCCTCAGACTTTAAATTCTATACAGTGCAGACACGTGCATATTTCCTGAGAAAAGGCACTCAAGTTCCTATTTCAAAAAACAACCTGTGCTTCAGCTACTCTTCTACACTGTGTAGGAGATCCTGCAGATTGCACAAGCTCTGCCATTTCTCTACTTGCTGTTACACTGAGTTTCCTCTATTGCTTTGTAAAGATGTAGCAGCATGCAGATTTCTAACATGAAAGCATGATAAAAATAAATGGTAATGTTAGTATATTTATAAATATATACATACATCCTCAAACCACACCTGGAAGAATTCAACTAAATCTTCCATAGGAGAGAAACTGCAATTTCTGCTAGATGCTATACAGCACTTGGACATATCTTTCCTTTGGGATAGGATGATAGGTTTCTGCTCTATCCTGTCTCCTAAAATTGTAAAAGTTACTGTATACAGTACTCAAATATGTAATAATGCAATTAATTCCCAAAATAGCTGACAAATCATTTCTAAAACATCTTACAGCATGAAATCCTGCATAGTCCCTAAACTCACGAAATTAACTGTGCCTAGGGGAGATTCTCAGCTTGTAATGCAGTAATGAGTAATTGTTTAGTATTTCCTTTGAAGTACACATTTGTTGCTACACTGTTACTAAACACATCTCATCAGCAAATCCAGAAAATTCTTTTAGCTTAAGGCATAATTATAAAGCTGTCTACATAACAAGATATACCCTTTGAAGCTCTAAATCAGAATCCAAGACTCTATTTCTGTAACAAGTATTTCTTTTTATTTTTATTGATCTTTTCACCCTGGGAACCTTAACAGCACCTTCTTCTCATCCAGTTCTCCTGTCCAGTCACAGTGCCTGATAGCAGTTACTAAATTATTATTTTAGTAGCTATTCCAAATATAACTGTTATTTCCATATTGTCATCTGCAGATAAGAGATTGCGGTTTCACAAATATCCTTTTACCATCAGGAAAACTAAATTACTAATTTGTATCAAGTTATTCAACAGCTTGTACTATCACTGAAAATACTGACATCAAGGATAAACAAAGTCAGACAAGCTCCAGGAGTATGCTGAAAAAAACCCTGAATTACACCATAATTTTTTTGCTTCCTTTATGAGGTATGCAAAAAAAAAGAATTTTGGAGAAAACTTCTCAGAAACTATGAAATTTATGCAGAACAAAATTAGGTTAAAAAATATATTGAACTAAATATGCAAAATAAAAATAATGCTAATAGAGTATATTTCCATTTTTGAATCTCCCTTTTTGGATTTCTTGAGTCAGTAATTAAGAGTATCATTTTAACTCTACTTGGTTAAATTCTAATACCCACACTTATTACAGCTTCACTTTTTTTTTTAAACTCACTCTTTTACTTGGATCATGCTGTTTACCCAAACCTTGATTAAAATGGATTAGCAACACCTAGATTAAAATTATTGGGATTTGAGGGAGTGGGTTTATTTTGTTTTGTTTGGTTGGACTGGGGTTTTGTTCGGGGTTTTTTGTTGTTGCTTGTTTGCTTGTTTTTAAGTAGAGCAAAGAACTTGGGAAATACATACTTATCTTTCAGAGCAAGAGTGCCCTCAGTATTATTAATGCTCAATTATCAGACATGGGAGTTATTTATCTCTTTCATGAAAAACATCATTAAGCTTTGGTTATAACATGATAAAAGAACTGAATCCCTTTTTTTAATTTTGGATTACTCTCTTAATCTTTTCCAATTTTTTATAATGCAAAAAAAGGGTACACTTTCTAACATTAGTAGCTTAACCAAGCTAGTTTAACATGATTCAAAAACCTTCACCAAAAATAAATCAGAGAAATCT
This sequence comes from Corvus hawaiiensis, assembly GCF_020740725.1. NCBI lineage: Eukaryota > Metazoa > Chordata > Aves > Passeriformes > Corvidae > Corvus > Corvus hawaiiensis. Next base: position 43,621,270 of record NC_063215.1, on the reverse strand, counting down.
GGTTGATTACTGTGCTCTTTCACCTGATTACCTGTGGCCATTTAACACAGTCTTCATGTATTGGTCCAATTCCTTACAAGGTTTTAGGATTTTTAAACAGATTGATTTAATGCAACTGGAAATACCTCATTGTTGTCCATCTATACTCACTGTTTGACCATACATTTTTTATCAATTCTTTATCTTGACCTTGGATTCAACATAAGTTCTGAGAATATTAAGTTAACATACCCACAGAGCTAAGAAAGTGAACATTCAGATAAATTAGATTTTACAAAACAGTCACAAGGTTTAGACATAGAGAGGTTGCTTACTGGAAGCTTTCTTACAGTCAGGGGAAAAAGAGAACAAAGAATATAATATATAAATATATCCCCCCCAGTCTTTTGTGTGCAAATATGAAGAGCTAATTAGGGAAAAATATCTACACACTTAGAAATCCAACATTATTCTCTCTTTTATTTCCATTCTCAAATACCAAAGGAATTATAACTTCAGGATTTTTACCATATCTCTTAAAATGCCTAGTTTCAAAATTAATTACCTAGGCAGCTCTGTGAGTAAATGCCTTTGTATAGTCCTTCAATTAAGGATAATTATGAAGGTATTAGAATCTCTTCTCATGATCTTTGCATCTTCTTTACAGTTATGTACTTAAAGAAAATATTATTGAATCTATTTTCGTTATCGGAGGAAGTCTGTACATCAGCTTTAAAAATTTCAAAACTTTATTAATAAAATTTCATCTCCCTTTTTTTTAGCAAATGAAACTCCCATGCACAGAAATGAATCATAAATCCATTCTGCATATGCAAAAAATCTCTAGGATTTCCCCTACAGTATTTAATATCACTCTAAATTTCAGGGGTTTTTTTCAATTATCATTTTCATTTACTGATAAACTAATAAAAAAAAAAAAGGCAAAAAACTAAAAAAGATAATTAGTAGTGAAAAGAGAAAGTGCTTGACTAACTAATGCTCCATTCTGCCAGACAGCACACAAAATGTATCAGCTGCAAATTGTGGTTTTTCTGGGGTAAATGCCTAAACACTGACCTTGGCTCTTGCATTCAAGAAGTACCACAGTGCTTCTCTGCACCTCCCATATATAGCTACTAAAGTGGGCATTAAAGAATAGAATCAATAGTCAGAATAGAAAAAAAAAAATCACATTCTTTTCTAGAGAAGACGAAAGCAGATAGCTGAATTAGATGATAGGCAAAAGCAATTAGTAAGGAAAACTTTATGTTATTTAAGCAGCAGGGCTTGTTAGGTCATCTTAATTATGCATGCTAAATTCTGACTTGAGGCACAGAAAACTGTGAAGATTAATAGTGGTAGAGTAAAAGAATTCTGAACTCATAACACTTTATTTATGCTCTATTTTGCTTGGTGTGAATCATGGCTGTCATATATAAATGTGAAAGTGTATGTGTGCTCAGGGTTTTGTGGGTTTTTTCCTCTTTTGATGTGATACTTGTACAGACTCAACAAGTGAAGTCTACCAAAGTAAGGTTTCTTTAATATAGTATGTTGCCCCTCTGCTTTCCAGATTTTTCTACTTATACAATACTGCTAGAATTTAATGAAAATATTCAGTCATAATAATTATCATTTTTCCATTTTGCAGGAAAACTCAAAATTCATATTTTACTTCAGACTAAAATAAGGATGAACCTCTGCAAATCCAAACTTTTTAAGAAAAAAAAATAGCTGAAGTGATAAAAATTATTTTTATTTCTTTGTGGCTTGTTTGGGGTTTTTATTGACTCGTACTGTAAGTTCATTTTTCAAGAAGAAATCATAATGTGGTTGAAAAATAGTGTGTGTTTATTAATGCCAAGTCATTCTGTTCAAGTGGTTGCTAAGTACCAACCACTTTCAAATGTCAGAATTCAGTATAAAGTTGGTGAAAAATAACAGTAATGAGTATATGGTATATCAGAGAATAGTTTAAAGAGCTTCAATCTAGTTAGAAGTTGTTTAGAAATGTGATAGTACAAGGTTCAAATGCTAACAACCCACTCTGTCTGGAGTTTAACTTTTATAAAGTGCTTTTTGAACTGCTAACAAGAACATGTGGTGACAAGCAGGGAAATGCATGAATGAATGGATGTTTGTCCATTTGATTTTCATAGGGTAGCCACTTTGGATTTTATTTGGAAATATGTAAGAAGCCAAATTTTAAAAAAACTCACTTATATGTATTGCTGAATTAAGTCAGGAAGTGCAGAATCAAGTCAGAATTAATTAAAAAGTTTGTCCTAGTCTGAAAAAAAAAAGGGACTTCGATTTTAAATGGGCAAAAACGAATCCTTTGTTTCCTTTGGAGTTTTTCACCCAAGTAACAAGAAGAAACAAGACGATGATACGTAGACACTGAAACGTTGGATACAGTTAATTCTACTAGCAAGAGAGATAAAGTATTGCAACAGTTTGATCTTTGACTCTTCTTTTCTTCTGCAATTTTCTAAAGGCATGGTTTATTACCTGTGGTAAAATTATAATTGACAAATTCCTGTACTTTATTATAAGAAATAAAAGCCAAGGCATGTCCCAGTTTCATGTGATATTTACTTTTTTAAGTACTGTATTTTTCTTTTTTTCTGATCAGTGAGAGCATGGTGATACAAAAACAATGATCAAAGTAAATACTAGACTGCTGAGAATACTTAAAATAAAAAGGACCATTAGAAATTTAAGAAATAAATATAACAATTTAAGTAGCTTAGTAAGCTATACGTAGTGTGCATGTGCATATCTGCACAAGTGTGTAATAGTTAAAAAGATACAAATATACTTGAATAGCAACACATTTAGATTATTTTTTCTACGTGATGAGGACAAGTATCATTTTGATTATTCTCAGACATTAGGAAATATGAAAGAACCACCAAAAGCATAAATTAGATCTATTAGTATGTGAATGATGATAGAAAAATCTCTTCAATAAGAGTAGACCAGCAAGACCTCCTCAGAACTTCTATGTATCATATTAAAAGAATATTCACATTTTTCATTTTGTTTAGAAATTAGTTTAGACTTTAATAGAAAACATTTCTTATAAATCATTTTTAATAAACAAGCATACATTTTACCTCAAGAAAACTGCGTAAAGAAAGTGTGTATAGTCTGACACAACACAGCAAGTGACTTCCAACATTTCTACAGATTTTCTGCAGTCATGGAAAAAGCCAGTTGTACTGTAGTTACTCTGCTAAATCATAGAATGCATTTACTTTCTTTGTTATACACATAAGTTTTTTTCTCCAAAGTCCATGCAAAGAAATACTTAAGAAATCCTAAGAGGAGAGTGAAATGTGATTGAATATTTGATTTTGATCACTTTTCCTCTCAGGTGTGCTAAACCATCACCCTTTTCAGAGCTGTGCTGAGGAACAGCCTAGAAACAAAGGCAAAACTATCATAATTGAACTCAACAGGATTCACACTCGAAAATTTGACTTGGAACATTATAAGGGGATGAGATGGAATTTTATAACAACTTTTTATTATATCGGGATACTAAAGGTAAGATAATTAAGAGGAAAATTGTATTCTAGTTAGAGAATTATACAAGCCTACAGAAAAGACCTTGAAACAACCATTAAGATTGGGAACTCTATGCATCATAAATAAGGAAAAGCAATGTCAGAGTTATATTGATAGTTCAAACTGTCATAAGGGTAAATCAATATGGTGAAAAAGTGAAGGGTAGAAGTACCTTACACATACACAAACACCACTGGAGCTTAAAAACCTTGAAATCCTTAACTGTCTGGTTTTATGGTTTTACACCCCCAGAAAACATTTAGTCTTCACCTAGGTCTCTAAATGTTTTATACAAGCCTCAGGTTTTTATTTGGCATGAGTTTCAGGTGTTTTAAAGTGTGATTAAATGCCATTTAGCTATGTGGTTCAGGCTGAATGCATTCCCATTAAGCAGTCTTTTTGCTAATTTTTTTCTGATTAAGCTGTAGCCTTTATCAACCAGTGAAAATAAAACATATTTCCAGTCCAGCCCATATCAGTTAGAGTATTCCATAGCAGCAATATCTATGGAGAGTCTTTGACTCCCAAGTCCATTTCTGACTTTAAATATAAGTGAACAACAGTGACATGAAAGTCAAATTTTACACAACTGATTTTACAACTTCACTGGTAATAAGTCAGTAAAGTGGCTTATTTTATTCTGAGCACAGAAAGAATATTGTGCAATGGCATCATGATGTGACTTTCACACCGTCCAAATGCACATGCTGTGGATGGTTTTTCTGTATCTAAGGGCCAGATAAAAAGAGCTCTGTAATCTCATAATGCTTGCCAAGATTGCCCTTTAAATATAGTTTAAATATTATCTACATGTCTCAGGTATTTAAAACCCAGGTAATCAAAGAACATTTACATGCTTAATCAACAAAAAGAATGAATAGAAAATATTCATCCCAGTCTGTATGAACACTTGGTTCCACTTAGAGCACAGAGGGCTCTTAAAGGTCCAGAAGAGAAGCCACTGTGTTTTTCATGCACTTTTTAATACTTTTCTATCCTGAGGCAAACTAATGGTGTGAAGTATTATTCTTACACAGTCATACACTAGCAATTATAGGTTTCTGCCTCACATCAGAAGCTTTTCTGAGAAAAGCACTTTCTTTACAGCACCACAGGAGATGAAAAACATGCACTGGGCCCACAGAACTTTATTCCAATATTTATTATTCCATTATTTTTTCACCATGGCCCTAAGTTCTCATAAAGTAATTATCAGTAGTGATCTTTGTAAATATCCAATGGTTTGAGATCAGTTACATCTTTGATCAATACATAAAAGATACAGCTACAATGAATGAGAAGTGATGAAAATTTTAAGTTCAAAAAGGAAAAAGTAAAAAAAAGAAAGTATTAATGTAAGCAAGGAAGCATGAAACAATGACTTACAGTAATAAGTAGCAGTTATATATAAACCAGATGTATGCTTCACACAATTTTCAGATTTTCAGGGGTTCATTTGCTTGTTTGAAATTATTTAGAAATATGAACAATATAACTTTTAAACTACTGTATGAAGTAATCAGTAAAGTGCAGTGCAAGGAAATTAGTAAACAAAATTTAAAATGTTTCAAGTTATCATGTTCAAGACATTATATACAGTAAGTATATTAAAAAAAAGTTTCTCTCTAAAAAGGGTAATTTTCCAGAAAAAAAATTAAATTAACTTGTTAAAATATTTATTGTAGTTTAGTACCTAATATCTTTAAGATCCTTAAACCTTATCAGTAGAAAAAGATTGTTGATTAGCTGTGTCACGTGGAATAATTAACGCAATCTGATAGATTACTAAAATTCCTGTCTTCAAGAAATAGAATTTGCTATTTTTCAAATGGAAGATGAAAAGCCTAAAGAAAATCAACAAAAAAACCCCAACAAAAACAAACAAAAAAAATTCCCCCCAAAAAAAAAAACAAAGCCAAACAAAACCCAACTACTTAAATTGCTCAGTGGCCAAAGTGGAAAATCTTCCAATTTTTGAAGACTAAATCAGACCTAATGTAGGATATTTTTTAAAATAAATCCCTTCTTGACATTAAAATTCCAGATTTAATTCCATCTAATGAACAGAAACTCACCAAAACCTAACAATGGAAGTTTATATGCAGGAATATAATTGTGATTTTTATGAACTGAAGTGAGGCCAAAGAATAATGGGAATGGAAGGAAAAAGTAAAAATAAACAACCAGATTAATTAATCAGATTAATCTGAAGGCACAGAAAGTGGAAAAGATAGTAAAAAGGTGCTGTTTATAATATAAATAAAATATTTTATAACAGGATTTATGTAAAAATTTAAAAGTACACATTATGAATTATTATGAATTGTAAATGAATAAGACAAAAAAGACAGAGAAAGAGATAATTGTCATTAGCTTGATTTTTGTCCCATAAAAAATTTTCACCAGCAAATTAGGGAAATACGGACTAGGTGATTTTGACATTTAGAATATGGCATTATAATTTGAAAAAAAATGCAGTACGTGTAATTTTGAAAAAAAGTTAATATAGTCATGTATTCAATTTGAAAAATATTAACAGAAATATCACAGTTACTCTCTGACTCATGTTTAAAATAATTTTTGGTTACATACCTCTAAATACTTTTAGTAACAAACAAAAAGCTAAATTTTCTTTTCGCTTCACAAACATATAAAAAAAAGGAACCAAATACTGGTATTCATACCGTCATAAATCCATCCAGCAAACCTGAATCAGGCTTCGGGGGTGCTTGCAAGCGCTCCATAGACCACTTCTCAATGATAGATGACACCTGGGTATTTTCCGTGTTTAGAATTCTGAATCCAGTCATATTAACACCACTGTACCGATAGGGTTCCACATCCAAGGCAAACAGGTCCTGAAAAAATTACCATTGTATAAATTCTGTAATACACTACAATTGCTATTTCAATTGCTGGACCATCTCCCCAGATGAAGGCATGGTAATTTTTCAGTGCTGTTTATGCTAGGAAGTGTGTTCTGCTTGTCTGGGGGCCCCGGTCTGTGAGCAAGTAACTTGGCTGCCCTTATAGTGGGAGTAATCTGATTCTCAGTGGAAGAACAGACTTTCAGGAAATGTTAGTCCAATTACAGAACTGTATTACTACTAGGTAGGCTAAAATACAACACTAAGCTTAAATATTATCGTTAATTGTTAAATATTAATATTAATTGCTAGTTCTTGAACTTAGAAGAAATCAAACAGATATGAAATAGTAAAATAAACTGAACAAGAGTTTCCTTGCGCTTTCCCTCCCAGTAAAACTTAAACATGTTAATCTTAGGAGGGTAAATTGGTGGACGGAATTGGGTGGGGAGTGGGGGTGGTGGTGAGCAGGGACACGGGAAAAAGTACAAGGCTTTAAATTTAATCAAATTTTGGCTCAAGAAAATAAATTCAAGGGTGTCTTAGTGCTTTGATCAAATCCTAAGACGCAATGTAGAAACAGTACTTGACATCAGGAAACTCAGGTCTAAGATCAAGTCTTGAATATGGAGAAAAGATGTAATCAAGGTTATAGATAACATATTATTTCCCTATAACGTAGTTTATTGAACATAGAAATCTTCCCCATAATTCATAGCTAGTCATTAATCTAATTTTTAATTTAATTTTTGTTGTCAGGTAGTGTTAGCTGTAACGCTTGCCTGAATCCATTTTGTTTATTGGCTATAGCTGAAGAAGATTAAATATTGTGCTATGGAAAACCAGAATATAACACCCATTGTTAACATCACTAAGCCAACAAAAATATCAACCAGTTATCAATCACTACTCATTTTTAATTCTGTAGCTAGCAATTATGATATAATTTCCCATACATAATATTTAAGATATTAAGTTGTGTCAAAATTCATTTAAAATAACCTAATTCACATCCTCTTTACGAAGAAGTAAAACATTTTATTGCAAATGAAATGTTGGACGGAACTAGAACTAAGTTACATTTTTCTCTTTAAAAAATTCTTTCAGTTTTCACTGTACAAGAAGTCAGAACCTTGAATGCGATTTTTTAACCCAAAGACATTCATGTTTACACTGGAATGTAATAAATATACACAATATTATTACGCATATATCACAAATGGACACAGGTCAGTGCATTAATGAGCTAGTGCATTAGATCCTGAATCAATCAAGAGGAGATTACACAGAAGACTGTTGTAAGCACTGTGACTGGAAAATTTATTTGACAGGACTTTCGCCATGTCAGGTAAGAAGCAATTAATATATCAAAACAGCTAAATTCTGATGCAAGTTCCAGAGCTACACTGCAAAATCAAAATCTATCATATGTTTGTGCACAGTAAATTATCTCTTTATAGTTTCAAGTCAATATAAAACTCCTGTGTCCATAGAAAATCTAATGTTCTAATAAGTAAATGACAGAAAATTCTGGTTTTTAAATAGAGGTTTAAGAGTGAAAATTCAATGCCAATGGACAGCATAGCCCTCAAATGAAAAATTTTCATCAATAGGAAAATAAAAGTCATAAAAATAAAAAAAAAACCTTTGAAACATCTATAATCCATTTTTATGGAGGGAAATCTATTTAGTGAGGGAAATTCTATTGCATGCAATCCTCAATCTATAAGTGATAGGACAATTTACCCTTCTAAAATAAGACAGGTATTTTTGCAGGGTTGGCCTTTGAACTTCACAAATTATTTTCCTTTCTATTCAACTAGCTATTTCATGTTAACACTTTCCATGAACTTCTGTTTTGTGGTTTGGAAGAGGACTCCTACCCTACCACAAAGGACTCATTTTCATGGGAACTTAAACATCAATGTGACTTTAAACATCGGTCATTTCAAGCATGGTTTTGCCAAGGCACATCTGTCTCATGTTTTTCTCATACTTTTATTTTAAGAAACGTAATGAACTGCAATCTAATTAGACAAAATTGAATGCAAATTCAAGATAGAGAAATGTACACAACTCTAGAGACTCCGTAGTCTCTAGAATAGTATTTTGCCAACTTTTAAACTGCTTTCTAGTTAGGTTGTGGTAAGCAGGAAAAAGGTCTTCATGTATGTTTGTTATGTTTTGTAAGAGCATTCGCATTTTAAATGTTCATTTATTGCAAGTGATAGATCCAAGAATGATCAAATTCCTTCTAAGTTACATTTACAGTGGACACCAAAGAATATTGCATAATTCGTGCGCCTAAAAAGCTCATGCGAATTGTTAAGTAAAATGCTGCTAAGATTCACACCAAGTTATTCACGAATCATATGACAGAGAAGAAATACCTTGTAAAATGTTGGATTAAAAATATGGAATATATGAGTAAATTTTAAAATGTCATAATCTTCACATACAAATAACTAAAAGATAAAAAGGACAAAATGCATAAAATAAACAATGATTTATGAATTATACACTTATCCTTCCTTGACAGTAAAAAACTGCAGTGCTACAGTCAGATGCTTTTTCTGGTCTACCAGTTTCCAGGGCACACTATTGAACAATAATTAAACCATCCTGATGAGTTTTCACTGAAAGTAAGAAGACTCAGCAAAGAAAACATCTTGCACTCACACCCCATTCCAGAAAGAACTTTTCCACTTTCTTAAGTAATATAATTAGGAAAGTAACATCTTTGTTTTATGTCATCACTATGTTTTTACAAGCCACTTACCAGTGTGGTAAAGATATAGTGATAGTATTCTGTCATCATCCCCATAGCTAAAGCCTTGAAAAAATAAACAAAAGATTAATGTTTCTGAGGCCACATAATACATTTTTACCACACTTACTTTGCAAATGAAATGCTGCAAAAGAACACTACTAAGATCAGACTATAGGGTTGGAATTATACTAAAATTAGGTCAAGCAAGTCATTTCTTAGCAGTTAGAGAAGATTACTGACTATTAAAGGAATTTATGAACCAGATCTTCTGATAGAAAGAATATTATTAGGCTGTTTAGTGCAGTAAATGTAAAAGAGGCTTGTATTTTTACATACTAATGGATACATTAAGTTACAACACAAAATTTGAGTCGACAATATTTTCATTCATTATTGAACCCTTCCCTTAAAATGAATTACCTAATAGGATTTTTTTTGCTATTTTGATGAACAATAACATGCATTTAAAAGAAGGACCCAAGCTATATTATACATGTGCACATTTTTCCAACCATGGAAGAAAATTATCTTGAGTCAAATTTTGAACAGCAAGACAGATACCACTTAAATAAAATTTAAGAACAAATATTCATAGAATTACTTTATAAATTCAGGTATCTATCCAGTACCTTCTTCACTCTTGCTAACTATGTAATACCAAGTAGTTTTTGGTAAACTGTGCATTTTAAAAATTCATGCTTTCCTCTCAACTGCATAAAAACTAATATTTGTAGATAAAATCTATGTCTCATCATATTTATTTATGAAGGGCATTTTCTCCTGAAAAGCATGTATCTTCATGCTCTGCACAAAAGCTGCCTTAGTATTTCTTCCTTTCCAGGAATTATCAAAGGAATTCTTTGCTAAGTTGCTACCAGATGGACCTCTTTAAAGACACTGAAGGCCACAATTACACTATTGGGACAATACCAGAATTTGTATTAAAAAGAATTGTCAGCGTTCTGAAGACTATGGGAGACTTTTTACTTGTGACATTGCCTAAAAACTGATTAAATGAATAGTCTATATGATCCTTTCCAGGGAAAAAATCTAAAACTAATCCAAATGCCAGTTGCAGATCAGATTTTATATTTTAAACGAGATTTTGAAAGAAAACACATTGCTTTTCCAAAGAATGCCTATACTTGTGTATTTAGAATTCCACAATAGTACTTAGAACTATAGTGTTCCAGTAGCAGTTAAATTCTCTTAAACACAGGAAAACCACATTCCTATGAGAAGTATTATAACTTTGTTAGGAACCTTACAACTACCAACATTCTTAGCTTTTAGAACTTTTTTTTAATAAAACCAAAGTATCTTCCTCTATATATGTAATACATTTGCAGTCACCTATATCATAACTGCTTCTAATCAAGTCTTTCATACTCCAAAGGATCCCTACACAACATCCTACGCATGTTCTTTATTCTGCTATGCGATGATGCTGCCTCTTTTCCAGGTCTTCCTTCTTTCACTTTCTCACTTCTCTAAAGATCTCACTTCTTTTTCCTCTTCAAACATTGTAATTTCTCTGTTCTCATTATTACAGTGCTTCCCTAACCTTTTAAATTATGTATGCGTTCCCTGGTTGCCTGGTGATGTACATAACAGTGAGATTTGCCTTAATTTAAGTATGCTTGTCTGATTAATGGGATTTTTTTTTTACTTTTCATTACGTATTTTTGGCCAGCAAAGAGTAGTTGCCATTTCACTGGGCTCTCAAGGTACTTTGTTTTTTCTATTTTCAACTTGTGTTGTCTTCCACCACCTTCACTGTTAATCTTTCCAATCATCCTCTCAAGCTGAAACTCCTTGTCATGTCTCCCCAGATTCATCCCTCCCTTACCAGGAAAAAAAGTGGATCAGGTAATAATTCAGAAATAGATACATAGAGATTTTTTTTCAATAATCACTTATAAACACTATATTTGGAATATTAACACTAAATAATAAATATATTCTCAAAATCCCTTGTGTCAATTTTGACAGCAAGTGCTCACATTCAGCTTCAGAACCACAAATTTTAGGCATATTTAAAGAATTGCAGTATAGGACCTGAATGAAAAAGTAAAAATCTACAGAATCTGTATAAAGATCTAAACACTCATGAAAGAATTTTTTCTGTATCTTCCCTCTGTAATCTTTAGGATGAGCAGCATACTTTGATAGAACAGTTTACAGTTTGATTCAAAGAGCCTGAGTCCTCACTCTTAGGACCTGGGACATGATTAAAGATACAATGCTTTTCATTTTGTTCCCATTTCCCTCTATTCATACATTTTTCACAATATTGTATACTGTGAAATAAAAGTTCCTTTTCACCTAAAAAGTGCTAGGTACTGTATAAGTAATGTATCTTGATGGAGTAATTGTTAGTATTGCATCTTAATAATGCCATCAACACATTTTCCATCTGCATTGTTTACATTTAAAATATTTAAAATAATGAAATGTACATTTAATGATTTGGGCTAAAGAACTAGAATAACTAGGCTTACATTTAGAAAAAAACACCAGCAGAGGTTTAAAATTACTAGGAATTAATAAAAGTTTTTCAATAAATGAACAATAAAGAAAAGAAATTCTATTTTACGTGTAGGTTAACTAGCAATTTTAATTGTACCCGCAATAATACCCATAAGTACCTCTAAAGAGATGTATATTTCCAACTCTTAAATATATTTTGCTTTCAATTTAGACCCTACAGTTTTCCAGCAAGCATAATATAAACATGAATTAAAGCCACTAAAAGCTATGCATTAGAAGTGTAGAACACTGTTTCAGTTTAGGTATTCTCCTTATCCTCTTTATTGGAAGTCATAGCTTAATTAAAAACTATGGGGAAGATGGTCTCTGAGCCAGTTAAGTATCTGGAATTCAGCTGTATCTCACCTACTCATCTTACTTGCACACAATATTTTCAAAGCATCTACCCAAATGTACTTGGGTGTTTTGTAGTTCCAAAATTAGTGCAAAGAGAATATGGCTCTGATAGGGATATCAATTCTGTCCTCTCAATGGAAGACATTAATAGTGTCTATTGGTAACACTCTATTCAGATATCACTACCTGATTAGGAATACACCTCTTGGAGGCCTCAAATAAAAATAAATATATTAATAAATATATACATACATGCATACAGATTTGATACATAAAATAACACTAAGCAAGCATTTAAAACCATGCTTAAAGCATCAATTTTCCAAAGTACCAGTTCTTCATAGTTGAAAGAATAATATTCCTTCATGTTCCTCCTGAACATAAATTGATTAATCTGTTTCTTTATAAAAACATAATTAAAGCACCTATGATTTGTGTCACCAATAAAATTACCTCTGAAAGCCTTGACTGATTTTCAGTTAGGCCTCAATAAAACTGACATACAATTTCCCTGCTTGTTAAATACCATTAGGTCTGGATAATACTTTTATGTATTAGGGATGAAAAAGATTAAGCCATCTAAAGCAAAATGAGGATTACCTGTTTCAAGATGCCTGCTGCCATTTCATGGCTGCAGTCAAAGATTACATGGAATTCTTTGCCTCTTTTCATCTCCTTTAGCAATGGCTTTGCATCTTTTGTGTCAGCTGGTAACTGACGGATTTTTAGTCTTAGGTTGTACCGTGATGGAGCCTTGATGAGCTCTTGTAATCGAATGAGACCTTAAAGAAAACAGGAGTCAGGAGAAAAGAAAATTATCAAAACAAGAACCTGAACTGCTAGCAGGAGAACATACTATAAGCATTCAAAGTTTCCTGATTTTTTTTCCCTTCTCAGTTGGTTGGAACTGATACACAAAAATGTTATGAAAAAGAAAAATTAAGTATCTGTACTCCCAACACTTTATCACAAGTCTCTTTTCCCTTAATATTAATGGACAGTGAGCAGCCTCAGTTAGGATTACCTTAAGACAGACAAATCTTCCTCCAGCATTATCATGCAGTATGACATTCCTCTTCATAGAACATATTACTCTAATTCAATTAAAGCCATATCCCAGACTAATAGTTTTTAATCAGACTAGCCAGTCTCTGAACTAATAAATTAAGTTTACATACAAAGTTGTGAATAATTTCAGCACTGTAGAACATTCTCACGTGAATCTGTTCTCATATTTCTATACTGAACCCCTTTTAAAGAACAGCAAGAGACAAAAGCAGCTCTACACTATTCTGCAAGTTTTGGATTCAAAACCACTCCAGAACAAAATTTACTATGTTTGTGGAAGTGACTTTGAAATTAATTTGATTGTATAAAACATTACAGTGATTCCTGATCAAGTTTTCTGTACAAGTGCTGAGTATTTTTAATACAGCAAGTGTTAAAGGGAAGACTGATTGTTCTTTCTCTACTGCAAACTGTTCTTTCAAAGCATTGTTTACTCAAAAGGGCAGAGTCCCTAATATGCATGTTTTATTCATATTTTCAGGTGTTACACCAATCACCTTTGTTACACTTTTGGAGGTGGGATGGACTGTTAAGCTGTCAAGGAACTTTGAGATGGGATGGAAAGGGGAAAAGTGATGCTGCTTTTCTCTCTGTAGCAAGCTTAAGTTACAAAATTTTAGTAAATGAATGTAAGAAACTACAAATTGACAGGTCCCTTGATCTATCCCCATTGCCTGCACCAATAAAATACAGTTTTGGTCTTTTACTGTTGGTCCAAGATTTGTTACAGAATGACAAGAAGTGTTTTCTTGCCTAAGGAGTTTTTGAAGTAAATGTCCTCCAATACCCTAATGAATTAAACATTTAGTTTAATTAGTCTGAGAATCACAGAATATTCTAAGTTGGAAGGAACCCTCAAGGACCATCAAGTCCAGCTCTTAACTGAATGGCCCATACAGGGATTGAACCCACAGCCTTGGTGTTATTAGCTCTGTACTCTAACCAACTGAGATAACCTCAAGAAACAGTAGTGGCTGAAATCCAAGAATTCCAAAACTTCCAGGCTTGTTCTGTTCCAGAGAATTACCCAAGAACATCAGTCCCTAAAGGTCCTAACTGGGCTGTTCAAGAATTTAAAAAAAAAAAAGTTGTAATCTTCATAAATCTTATCATTATTGGACTACCTCAGAGAATCCCACCAAAATGTGAAATAGAAGATTTACAGATGCAGGAACTAATACTGGAGCAATTAAGGGCTGACAAGGAGAATACTATTACAGTGTCTGCCTTCTGTATTACTTATGTATCTGATAGAGAAGTGATGAGCAATAAACAAAGTACCACATTGGAAGGCAGTACAAAAGATAGAAAGCTACCAAAGCAGCCTGAGTGTGAGGATATGGGGAAGAAAACCTATGAATGCACATCTCTTCAGTGCACTGACTGGACCTCAGTGCTGGGACAGTACAGATGAGCAGGTAAGTACATGAAGAAGTATTTATGTCTTCAATAACTGTCAATAACAAATAGTAACCAATGAGATTTCTCAAAATATATTTTAAGATAAATTAAATCTGAGAAATAAGCAAATTCCAGGGGTTTCGAAGCTATGTTTCTTCTCCTGTCCTCATCAATGTGAAATAAAAAGCAAACTTAAACTTTTAATGTGTAGTCTTGTTCATAGTTCCTACATGTAGCAGAATATTTAATTTTATTAATAGTTACAGTGAGCACATACTTCCATATTTAAAATTTTAACATATATATTTCACCATGTTTCCAGCCACCAGCATTTGTAAAGTTCAGATGGATTATGGCAGAGAACAAAGCATGTTCCAATCTACTAAATTACTCACTTCAGTAGTCCGCTTGGCCACCCACTATAAGGAATAAAATTTTTACTTGCATATGTTCAACCCCTTCCAGCTTGCTGGGCTCTCAACAGGATGATTTTGGAAAACAAAACCCCCTCACTTGCAAGGGACTGAAGACATGCCACTCTGTGGAGAGTGCATGGTGTGGGGTGCTACTGTGAAGGTGTGTCACAGGTGGCAAGTACCACTGCCACAGTTACCCTACAGCTCCTCGCTGAAGAGATTGACCTCACAGAACAAAAGAAAATCAGACAATGCTGAGCATACCTTACTCTGGTACTTTTTATTTCTTTGGTAAAGTGTTGAGAAGCAGGATTTCCTCATTCAGGCATTAGTGGGAATGGAGAGCAAGTAAAGGCTTTCCAGTTCTGGATCACACTTCAAAAGCTGGATCTTTTAAATACTAATTAAAGGCTAGAAGTTTCCTTCTACACTGTATCTACCCTTCAGAATGTAGCATTTGTGTTTTAAAAAGTGTGCAAAACAATAGATTTGTTTCACTGGAAAGTAAAGCCCACCAAAATAATTTCCTGAAGAAAAATGGCATAATTCATCTAAAAACAAACAAACAAACAAAAACACTACCATATGCAAACAAAAACTTTTCTAGATTAAATATTGAGCAGGGGGTCATTATTTGTAACCAAATTAAACATTAAGCACTGGAAAGATACAACCTAAAAGAGCAAGGTCCTATATATAAACTACATCACTTGGGTTCATCTACGGACAATAAAAGCTTACCAGCTTCTGGTTGTCACTGATCTTCTCTTCCCTTGAACACCCTAACATACTAGCTTCTGCAAGAGTAGTTTCTGCAGTAGCAATGGGCAAAAGAAGTTCCAGGGGAACAAAATATTGCACAGTTGAGAAGTAACCACGCAATCCACATATGATATAAATTCTGCCACTATCCTTTAATAACAATCTGTTTGAAATTCAATATTTCACTGCTATCAGACATCATATGTTAAAGGCTTTTTACAGTAAAACTAAAGCCTTGGAGTAACAAAAAACGACATCTACCTTATTTAGTCTCCTTAACAGATAGTCCTGAATACATCAGGTGAAGTCGGACAAATTAAGTGTTTGCTTTCATTTTTAAATGTTACCAAAATTTGTTCTATTTTTTCACTTCCTCCATTTGGATGATTGAGATTCCTAAGACTCAAAGAAGATTGCTGGTTCCTGCTGTGTGTAGTTTGTCTGTGGGACTCAATTTCTACCCTTCTATCCTCTGTACATATAGGTGAGGGCCAGAGTAGTTTTAGGTAAAACAAACATGTTTCTACATTAACTAAGATTTTTGAGCTACTGTTAATACCAAAGTTTCATTGCTGTTGTCTGACATTAGAGGAAATGTCATAACAAGTTGATTATGCAGGATAAAAGTAACAAGCTGTCACGTACTGAGAAATAAAAGTTTCTGAATCAGAAAGGGACAGTTTCAAAAGGACACGTATATAGCTTATCAGAAGAAGAGGTATCAGAGCCTGCAATGAAGGGAGGAATATAATTCAAGAACTGTAAGGACTATGAAGCTAAGGATAAGATAAGTCCTTTCTTCACCATGATTTTGAGGAGATCTAGAATTTTTTTAATTGAATACTTGTCTAGAATAATTTTTAAATAATTGATTTAAAATATAATATGAATTTCAGGCCTCAGATGAAAAGGTGACCTGTTATTTTATTAGGATTTACAAGACCCCAGTGTAATGCAAAAAAAAACCCAACAAAAAACTCCCAAAGCAAACAGAATACAACCATTTGCATGTATAAGCTCCCAAAAAAAATCTATTTTACAACAGTATAGAAATAATAGCTGCATTTTGGGAATGTACTTCCTGCATTTTCTTTCACCAGGGACACCTTTTTCCTGTCCCTTTAAACTCTCAATTCCTTCTTTTAGCAGACACTGTGATAGAGCCCTACCTCTGAATGGCTGGGAAGAGTGCGGTGTGAGTAACTCTTTTCAGAAGCTGCCATCAATTCATCTTTAAGGAGAATCCTGAAGGAGCAGTTTGTGAGCTCTCCAGCTGGCATCTTCCTCCAAAGAGATCAATCACATTACCTCCTCGACATGTTCAACTTCAACCAGTCCAGGAAGCAAGAGACTCAAGTTTGTTTTAAAACCTGTCTCCAGCTCAGCAGTCTTGCAGGCCATTGCTACGCCACCTGGCCTGCTCATCAAACTATTTATCATTTCCATTAATGCTGCCTTTGTGCTGCACAGGAAGAATGCAAGCAAATGCACTTTGCAATAGGCTGAACACATGAACCTTTTTCTGTACGAAAACACTAATGCTCTTTAAAAGGCTACTCCTTATCTTCACCACATCAAAAATTTCAAAAACTAATAATATACTGCTTTGCAGAGTCACCAGTGAATAGCCTCTCTATTTTTAGCAAGTTGTTTCTTCTCACACCTCTCTGTACTCTTCTTCTTCCCTGACAGCCCCCTGCCCAGTTTTTTTGGTTATGTCTCAGAAAAATCTCATTGTGTATTGGGCTTTGAAAGGGGTATGGGTAGAAGGGAGGAGAACACTGGTTTATTGGCATTGATAGAATGTTTCGCATCAACTGGAACAATTCATTGCTGCAAAATAACTCACTGAGATTACCCGTGAACTCTAAAGCTTAGTTTTATCATTCTCACCTAAAAGAAAAACCCCTCTAGTGAAAGGATTACAAAGAAATTGCACTAGCTAGCAGGGGTTCTCAAACAGTGGGCTGTTCTGTGTTCTCTGTGCTGTTATATCTAATACAGCAACACCATTAAGAAAAGCACAGAGAAAATAGAGACAAAGGATAAAGACAGCTTGATGGACCTTTCATATTTATTAATATTAAGCTTTTTTACTGCATTAAAATCATTTCACTCAATTCCAGCAGTGTAAACCATCCTTAAAATGATCATCAGTTATATTTAATCCCATTAAGATACAGTAGCAATGGTATTTTTAATGGAAAAAGTTCTAAGATATGTAGTCCAGAAAAAAGAATTGTCTCCTCACTGCAAACATAATTAATGCAGCTCCTTGTTAGTAGTTTTAGAGTTGGACATTTTAGCAGGATTTTTCAATCTTGTAGGTGAAAGATTGGAAAGCAATCAGAATAGTACGTGTATGCATGTATATATTTTACAAATATTAATGCATCAGAGTCTGATGCCATCTGCAACTTGCAATATTTAAAATGTACTATGATTAGTGGCAATGACATGAAGAAGAGTTCAAAGATATCTAGTGTTATGTTGACTTATTTTTCTGTTAAACTTGACTTCTACAAGGGAAACAATAGTACTGTATCAGTAAAAAGAAGGAAATGTGTCTAGTAAATGACTTCAAAAGAATTTTTGCCAAAGAAAATTCTATTTAACAAGCCCTTTGTCAAAAATATAGCTATTCTGCTTCAATTGTCTTTAGCTGAAAATTTAAAAATTAGATTCATGAGGGCAAGCCAATACACAAGAGTCACCCACGATAATAGTAGTATTTGCTCAAATGACTTCTGGAGGTGTATTTGTGCAACATAATTTCCTTTTGGGGGAAAAAATGCAGATGCATAAATGGTGCACAATGTCAAACTACCTATATCTATGCACTTATCTCCTTATCAAACCATACAGTAGTGACTACTCCCCAAACTCTTCCTCTGAGATACAGAAGAACTACTGTTTATAAATCAGAACAACCTTAGGCTATGTTGACATGTTCTGTCACATCCTAAAGAATTCATTCCAAGTTCCACATTGCCCATATGTGGTCTTTTGGCTATACAAACACATTTAAAGAGTTTACACTGCAGTAGTTTGTGCTTTAGAAAAATATAATTTGATCATCAAGTTGGGATTTTTGAGGAGAGGGACAGGAAAGGGTGGGGGGGTTAGGTAATATAGTTCTTTTGAGCATATCACTAACCAAAAGTTTTAGTCACCCTGAAAAGACAGTTCTGGACCACTGAGTATGAGAGGAAAAATAAAATTTACATTATTTCCTACTAAAAATATTTTCAAAAACTGTCTCTTGGATGGTAGCCATGCCAGTAATCAGAGAAAACTTTTCATTCCAGGTAGTTTTCTTCTTACATTTGTTTTCCCAGATTGTGAAATAGAATAGAATCATAGAAACATTCAGTTTGGAAAAGACTTCCAAGATCATAGAGCCCAACCTTTGACCAAACACTACCATGCCAACTAAGCCATAGCACTAAGTGCCAAGTCCAGTCCCTTCCTTGAACACTTCCAGGAATGGTGACTCCACCATCTCCCTGGGTAGCCTGTTCCAATTCTTAATATCTGAGAAAAATACTTCCTTCTAAAACAAACAAAAAAATAGACAGAACTATATTTTTAATTAGACACGTGTGTGCAGGTATGCATATGCATTTGAAATACAAACCTCATTATTGTGGAAGATTTAAAAGTGCCTAGACTAGGCCAGAAAAAACAAACAAACAATAAAAAAACCTCAAACCCTGATGCCCCTTCTTTTGGACTTAAAAAAATATAATTTTTAAATAATTACTTAGTACAGAAAAGCACAAGTGTTTAAAACTATATTCATGACTAATATTGAAGTTGCAATTACTTAAATGCCATATATAGAAGAGACTACCTTTAGGGTTAAAAAAAAAAAAAATCACTGAACAAGAAAACTATGGATCCAGGTTTAACTCCATAGACAGTCAAGATTTTTTTTTGATACTGTGCATATCACTTAATTTTTCTGTTTCTTGGGTCTTAGCATCAGAAATTTAAATGCATTGTACTGCTGTTTCAGCCTAACCAGCTGTAACTGAAGAGCAAGGCAATAATCAGCTTTATTGTTTTCCTTAAATATGCCAAGCAAGCACATCAGAGCATGGGTGCGAACATCTTTCTTTTATAGTTGTAAATAGCCAATCCCAATTCACCTTATTTCCAGTAACAATTCTTTTCTAACAAAGGCTTTGCAGTACTGCAGTGGAAAAAAGCCCTCTACTTCATCCAACACAGTTCCACAAGAGAGAATCAATGTGCTACTAAAGTTCAGAGAAGGCCTTCAGTTCATGGAACAGTTTTGATCTTGAAGATCACCATACCAAGACGAAGAAAATTTTTTTCATGCCATCTAAGTACTTATCAGATAAAGCATACGGCAGTTAGAAAAAAATAAAAATAAAAACTCAGTCCTGTCCATCCTTTCCTCACCTTTGCATCTAACATGTGAAAATGTAAGAAAAAAATAACATAATTGAAGGAAATGCTGAAAGTTAAGACAACATTATGTCTTATTAAAATACTAGATTTGCCATGGTTTTCTAGTCTCCAGCTACATTTGACATTTATATATGTCAAATGCCCTATTATGATATGCCTGATTTGAAATGTTGTTATTCTGTTTTCTAAACATGTTTTTTTGAACATTTTCATAAAATTTTATCATTAATTCAGTATTATGATGGTGACAGCAATAAGAATTAACAGTCCTGGGCATTTCAAAATAATTATAATAATTGTATGAAATACGATCTCTCAAGTGCCTGATCTATGAGCAGCGCAGTTTAATGAGGGTGAAGAGGGGGAAAAAAGGGCTGTATTACAGTCAAAGGATAAAAGATTTTGTCAAAGATGTCAGAATCAATGGTAAAAGATGCAGTAGAACAAGTTAGCAATTCCTAGACATACCACAGAAGAATTACTAGTGTATCAAACTATACAAAGCTAAATAAAAAAACACTGTCTACTATAAATCAAAATTGACTTAGCTTGAAAAGACACATAAATTAACATACTCAGATGAAATTTCCACTAGCTTAGCACATTTATTCTTGGAAACAAAAGCAGTTATATTTTTGCTTTAAAAAAAAAAGAATTTCTAAGAGTGCAAGAGAAAAGATAACTCTATAATTGAAGCTGAAATGAATTAAGACAGTAATATTTGAACTGAGTGACTGCAGAGCAAGTCACAAAGGGACTGACATCACAACTGTATTTCACAGTGCTCCCCCAACCAGAGGACAAAATATGTAACACTGAAATAGGAGTAAAAGTGTACTTAAGTTTGGATAAATCTTAAATGTATGCCCCATACAAGATATGAAACTGATCTTTTCTCAGTTTTTCACTTAGCTGAGTAAAAAAACTCCTCTTTCATTTTTCACTTAGTTTTCCTCTCACATATTTCTGTATTTGGACATAATAAAAAAGTTTTCAGTCTTCATGAAAGAAACATTTATTTTGATCTTGTGTTCCCAAGGCAATTTTCTGTAAGATTTAAATTTTTAAGTTTATTCAAACCCACAAATGCAAAACAATTTAAAGCACTATTTTGAATATGTTCATTGTTATAACTTATGGGAATATTACCTCCGCCTCTGTTAATAAATAAATAAAATTTATTTATTTATTTATTAAAAATTTATTTATTTTAAATCCATAGTTGTGTTTTTGTAATACTGAGTCTTGTTGCAGTAAGTCCAAATTCAATTACTGGCCAAAATATGGGTGAGGGCTGTAGTACAAGTTTTCCTGAAAGATAGGATAGAATCATGCATTTTGTTAACTTGCTAACATTTATTTTACTTTTCAAAAAATTAATGAAAATCTGTAATAGAATTATTTTCAAAGAACAATTACAGGTCCATTTACCAAAAAAGAATAGAATTTAACTCTCTCTCTTCAGAAAACTAGCTAAAATAATTATTAACATTCAAACTGCATAAAGACTAAAAGTGTTTGAAAGTAAAATTTTAACTTTATAACATCCTCCACACTGCTGACATATTCATATAGCACTAGAAAAATATTTTTGAACTTTATTGAATAAATGGTGCAATAACTGTCTTAGTAAAGGAATACACCAACCAGCTACATCCAAATACCACAAACAGGTTTAGCACAGAACTACTAATTGCATTTTCACTTGAAACTACTGTGCACAGCACTTGAAACACTTTGTATTTAAAAGACACTATGGAATGTGTAATCAGACAGGATAATATATCTTCATTGTCCAAATTATTAGTGCTGTTAATTATGATAAGTTCATCAAATTTGAATTTATTAAAGAAAGCTTAAAAAATCTATTGTCTTCAATAAAAATATTTAATAAAAGTGTTACAAATGCTGTAACCTCTCTGAACTGGTGACTGAAAAGATGTGGAACAGAACTACATGCCATTCCAGCTTATATGCATGGGAAGCTTCAAGTCCATTTTGTTCTCATCAGCAAACATACCCCTCCTTTAGATACTCGTTCCATCCATTCCACCAAAGCAACACAGAATAATTATCAATTGATCATGCACGAGTTAGAAATGAACAAGCATAGTTTCATTTAACATTCTGTGCTAATACCACCCCACTCTCTATCTTTGATACGATTTATGTACAAATTCATTTATTTACAGAAAAGGTACCCACCTAGCCCTTCGTAAGCAACCAGTACTGCGAATTCTGCATCTGCTTCAAAGAACCAGAATGAATGCTAGCTAAAACTGCACAAGTCAAAACAGTATAAATATACAAAAGTACACACAGATGAAGTTTTCATCTGTACATAATATAAATATAAATCCAGTTTGAGGAATCACTGTCAGTGGAGTAACTTAATATTCATTTATAATTTAATGTTTCTGCACATTTGATAGAGACATTAGTCAGCACCAGTGGTAGACAATAGTCCTGATACAGGCTTTGAAGGTCACCCTTACCTGTCCTTCTGTTCTGTCTAGGAAAAGCAGTTGGAAAACATTGATGTTGAAAAAAATTAAAGAATAAAAAAAAATAATAGAAAAAACCCAACACCGCCCAGAAGAAACACCAACAAACCACTCAACTCAGGAGGTGGATTTTCCATAGCCTTTCAAGGACACCAGTTATTTTTTTCTATCCTAAATGTTCCTAGCTGAATCCTTTCTGCTACAGTTTTAAAAAGATGTCTAACTATTCTCTAACATAAAGGATAGTTTCTTTGTTTCCTTTCGCAAGACCTTTTTGTCCACGTCCCCTACACTAAAGTAACACTCCTACAGTCTTCTCCTCCCAGGTCATATTTTCCTTAACCTTTCCTTTCCTTCTGATCTCAAGAACCCTCATCTTTGCAAAGAGTAATGTAATAAAATGTGATACTTTTTTTTATGCAGATGAAATTTTAATTACCTGGCAATTTCTTACACATGAAATTCCAGGTCAGATACCTGGAAGCATTCAAAGTTATGCTTTCTTTCTCATAATGCCATTGTTGTCTTATCCACACTGTGACCAAGTCTTACGCTTGAGAGAGACCTATTAAAATATTTTAACACAAATTATATTCTCTAGAGTATTGTAACTGCTGAGAGTGCCACCTGCATATGTAATTTATATACTCTTCATACCAGAAAATGAACCTTGCAAGTCTATCTTTTCAGTAAGATGTAACCAATCTATTTACGTTTATTACTCTTTATTTGTATCCATTTGACAACACTAGAATGAAGTACTTATTGCCCTAATTTGCATATATGAAGGTCAACTTGAACAGTTTGGCTTTCTTAACTCAATATATATCACATCAACTGATTGTTTTCCTTGCCCACAAGGCACACTGACCTGGCAAAGGAGGAAGTTTTACATTATCTGCTCTTGATAGAAGAAACCTCTCAGTTTGCTCAAACTTAACACTTTGAGACATTTTTAGTGCTTACAAGTAAACAAGGGGTTTTTTTCCCCAGGAACAGAAGTTCAGTTAACTGGTGTATTTAAAAAAATAACAACCAAAAAAACCCCAAAAAAACAACCCCCTCCCAAAAAAAACCACAAAACCAAACCAAAGTAAACAATACAAAGCAAAAAAAAAAAACAAAACCAACAATAATAAAAACAAAACAAAACCAACAAAACAAAACCCAACAAACAAATTCATACTAACAACTTCATTCTACCCAATTTTAAGCAGGTTCCAAGTTAGGAAGGAAGTTATTTGGAGTAGGTGGATGATTTAGATGTTAATTAAACATAAGGAACCAGGGTAAGTGTACTTCAAATTCTGGACAAATATCAAAGTTGGGATGAACCTGAGCTTGCCTACCTTACCCAAACTCCTTGAACTTTGTCTACCATCCCTATGTTCTCAAAAGGTAATTATTAAAAGACTGAAGATCACTTCATTTTAAAGTTTTTCAAAAGTCTCTTGTTCCAATAATTTGAAAACTTAAGTCCCTTGATAATTGTTGCTTCTTTTTAATCAAGTTTGGTATTATTTACTCTTCATTTCAGAATCCAACTAATTCTGTTGGGAGAAATTACAGTTTTAACATTATTCACTTAATCATCATAGAATCATAGAATACTCTCAGCTGGAAGGGACCCACAATGATCATTGAAGTCCAACTCCTGGCCCTACACAGGACAACTCCAAGAATCTCACCACTTTCTTGAATTCTATTTAGTACATTTTGCTGCTTTGCACTTTCCTAATAATAAACCATTATTTTTCATTCCCAAGCATTGACTCACTATCAGAAATACCACAAGAACTTCTCATACATGTGCATTCAGAATTTTCAGTATTTAAAATGTCAACATACATTATAACCTCTTTCTAAGACTGTTGTAAGAGCTATGTCCTTCTGTACTTCCTTTCCCAGTAAACACCTAGTTTGATATATTTGTTGCTAGTAAAACACTGTCTTTGGCTAATTTTGTTAGATAATCCTAGAAGGAAGGGAAACAAAAGACTTTTCTGTTTATTTTTAACAGCTTAGTGATTGTTTCAAATCTTGGTCCACAGCAATGCAAATCACAACAATAATACTCTTTTGTGATTTCGTTCCTCTGTACCCAGCAGATGTCTCCTACTGTACTGTAGACTGAGCACCCCAGATTATTTTTAAGAAATCTCACCTTATTTCTGCCTGTCATCTATTATTCTTAAACAAACTTTGCCTTTCAAAACTATCAAAATTTCAAACCTGAAATATATTCTACTGCATGCCAGCCATGTCAGTTTATAAGTTTCCGTTATAGATCACAAAAATTTAAGTCTTGTCTTCTAAATTGGGGTGAAATGTACTGTTGTTACAGCAGTTTCGAACCTTCACATACAGCATTCTCAGCTCTCATTCCTTTCCTCTCAGAACAGACCATCGTGTATAGATGTGTTTATAAAGGAGAACAACTTTTCACGTAAATTGAGATGTTGCTTAATTCACTTATACAGAAGCAGAGACAACCAGGCCTTTTCAGACCAACACATTTTCTTTGTCTTCTCAGTTTCCAGCTCTCTCAAGTATCTTAAAGAACTTTTCTCATCTTTATAGTGCACTATGTATATTCTCCTTAAAAAGAAATTTCCTCCCTAGACAAAATTTACTTTGAATCACTTACAAGCTTTTTCTCCTTAATCCTTTAGCAATATTGCCCACCTGCCATCCCCCCACATCCATGTCACCCACAAGATATTTAATTCCCCTTAGTTTAAATTTATATTAACTGCAAAAGTAACTATCCTTCAGTAGTAGAAGTACAGGGTAAAAAAAAAGAGGAAAAAACCCAAACACAACAAACCACAAGACGTAAGATATCTGGAAATAAGCATGAAAAATGTAATAGAATAATTCATTTGGAAGAGACCTACAACCACCATCTTGTCCAACTGCATGACCAATTCAGGGCTGAACAAGTTAAAGCAACTTAAGGTCATTGTCCAAATGCATCTTTAACACAGACAGGCTTGGGGACATCAACCACCTCTCTAGGAAGTCTGTTACAGTGTTTGACCAACCTCTTAATAAATAAATATTTCCTAATTTCAAATCTGAACCTGCCCTGACACAGCTTTGAGCCATTCCCACATGCTCTGTCACTGGATATCAGGAAGAGAGATTAGCACCTCTCTCTCTCTTCTTCCCCTCTTCAGGAGGCTGCAGAGAGCAATGAAGTTGCCCCTCAATCTCTTTTTCTCCAAACTAGACAAGCCCAAAGTCCTCATAGGACACCATGCCTTCCAGCCCTTTCACCAGCTTTGCTGCTCTCCTCTGGACACATTCAAGTACCTTAATAATATTTTTAAATTGTGGGGCCAGAACTGCACACAAAATCAAGGTGAGGCCAAAATAACGCCAAATACAGCAGGAATTAGATAATGGGAATTTTAATACTGATCCCAAAAAAGAAATTGTCATTTTATTACAAACTAATGTGACCGGTATACCAGAGAGAAAATATCAACAAAATTACATCTTTCAACTTCCTTCATTTCAGTTAAAGAACAGGATTCAGTACTAAAGACCAACACAAAACATTTTTATTTCTGAAATAATTTCTTTCAGCTTTTACTTTGGCTTCTGTTCATAGATGTAACAGATTTTTGGTGTTTATACTCATTCACCCAAGACCAAAACAAAAGTTAATTAAGAAAAAATACCCAGAACCCTGTTTATATCAACTTGTTCTGTTGATATAGAAAAGCATCAATATATTGATATCTATACAAGTGCCACTATAATTGAAAAACACTGTCATCTAACTATTCATGGATGGTTTTTTTTAATTGTCTGAGAGTCACAAACTTATTTACAGTTTTTCTAGTCTGTTTTCTTTAGCACAGAGATTAGAATATGTACTTGAAATTAAGTTACTGTTTTGAGACCAATTAAATCCATTAGGACATGTAGCTGATGAACATATTGTCATTTTTCCACTTTTCTTTCCTAAAGACAATTGACTGTAGCAAATCTGTAAATCTGAAAGGACTTAATTAGTGTCCAGGGACAGTTTAGTGGCATTTAATTAACAGAGAGACCATAATTACTTTAAGGGGGAAAAAAGTAACCAGCCTCTCATTATATCCTGCTAGGAGGTTTTTTGGTTTTGGTTTGGTTTTTTTGGTGGGAGGGGAGTTTGGTTGGGGTTTTTTGGGTTGCTGAGGGGTTTTTTGTTTCTTTATTTGCTTTTTAACATGAAATCCTACTTAAAAGGAATATACTTTTCCATTTAAAATTATTAAAGTAAGCAATATTTATCTTTTTTATGAAGAAAAGTGCTTTAGAGCCTCATTAAATTTTTTTTGCCTGTACAACAGATGGGTTATATTAAAAAAAAATCTTGAGAGACAAAAAAAAAAAAAAGAAATTTAATCATAGAAGGAAGCAGAATGTGGTCATTATTTAAGGCAAAAAAAAAATTAAAATGATAAAAATGAGTGCACTACTATTAAAACAGAGGTCCACAAAAAAAAGACTCACACGTTTCTAATTCCCTGAAAGAGAAACTCATCAACTAGTGCCAAAATACCTACTCCATAAAATACTACAAGGGCAGAGGTTTTATTACAGTATTAAAACCTTTGTCCATTCTATGTTCATTTTTATTTCTGTTATCATATCCCCATTGTAAAAAACTGCATCTCTTCTTACCAAGACAAGGTAGAATTAACCTTTCTAGTTTATTCATCTACTTCATCTTAGTTGTACAATCTTGAGTCTTCCTTATTACACTGTACTCAACCTGATCTTTTCTCACTCCACTGTTATTGATCGTATCCCTCTAGAAGTTTCTCTGTATCTATTTCAGCATGGCACAACCTCTATTTTCTCCTGTGGCAAGTTATCTTGCATTCCTCATTACAGACTCCTGAACACAAGGCAGGTCTGACCAGCACAGAACAACCCAGTATTCTGAGGCTCAGTCTGACATGAGGAGCAATAGCTGTAATACATAGATTCATCTTCTCTGACTTAGCCACTTCTGTTTCATAAAGCTTGGGGCAGGGTCTAGTTGCTACCCATAGTGCATTATAAACAACTTGTGTCTTTTCTCAAATTAAGAGTGAGATGTACAGCAACTCCTCTACTGAGAATACAGGGAGGATACTTAGATGAGGGACACAACACACTAATACCTATTCTTAGTAGTAATCTCTCAGACTATTACCAAGGGAGACTGGGATTCCAAATTTTCTCTCTTATTTCAAATTGGATTCTAAACAAGCACTGACTTCCCTATACCACCTTCATACCACACAGTCTCAAATCAAATTAGATCCAGACCAAAAACAAATGTCTATTTCAAACATTTCACAGAACTATAAAATCATTTGGGTTGGAAGGAACCTTAAACATCATCTAGTTACAGCCTGGTACCCACAGGCAGGGACACCTCATATTAATTTTTTGAAGGCAGCTACTCTGTGCATTAAAAAGCACAAAAAAAACAGTATGGAAGACTGCATCTACACTTACGTGGATCAGTCACATAAATGGCTTTCCTTCATACAAGATAGAAACCTGGGCAATTGCATAGAGCTGGACACAATGGTGCTGTTCAGGGGCAGCTGAATTGTGCACTTGGAGTATTGGTCTCTAGCATACCTCTGGGCGAGACACTAGAGTTAACCTGGGCTTTTACTGGCTGCAGAGTGTCAAATAACCACACAGCTTTTACCATTTGTTTTTATTCTATAAGATATATACCATACAGAAGGGATGTGGAACATGGACACATTTTTTTTTAGAATGCTTTGAAGCAGATGAGATATATCACCTTTATTATTGCAAATCTTTAACAATTCCTTAGAGAATTTATAAAACTGAGCCCTGACATTTAAAGATATAAAGAAATTTTTAGAAATAAAAGTAATTAAATAGATAAACAAATGTATGCATTCCCTCAGAGTCAACCTACAATCTTGCAGGACTTTGGCACACGGGCAAGCCCTCATAATTTATTGGAGAGCTATCCAGACCTAGTTTAGGCATGTTTTATACTTTTCTTCCTCTCTGTAACAAAAGTATGAACTCCCCTTGTATCCATGTTTACAATAGTAACAGAAATACATAAAGAAAATCTGAACCTCACAAAAAATATTCTTTTTAACAATTAAATTATCACTGAAGCTGCTATACCAATATATTATTGTCTTGATCAGGATGCCCTTTGGGGAATTGTCCATTCAGATAAAGGAAATCCATAGCTCTAAAATCATCATAAAATAAGGCTATATTATCATCCTAAACAACCTTTCGATAAAGGCATGTAAAGTGTGGGGGATTAAAAGAGAAACAAAGGAGAGGGAATTAAGAATTATATCCATCTTACATTATGGAATCACTGACCAAATGGAAGAAACAGACATAAACAGTGATAAATGCTTTGTCTTCACTGTCTTCATTTTAATAACTTGAGATTAAATCTTAAATGATACAAGTCATCCAACACAGTTTCGAAAATCTTAGTTGAAACATCATATTCATCTCCGGTTCTAGACTCGCAACTGAATATTTTTCTTATCCTGTGACAGGAGACAACCTCTTCCTCAGGTCAAGCAACTACTTCCTTTCAAAAGGTTCTTCTCCCCTGCCTCAAAACACACAAGGTTGCACTTGAACTCCAGCAGATATAAAATCCACTTCTTTAAGACTGATAGTTTCTCATAGCTAAGAGTTGTTCCTATATGTGCTTCAAAGGGAAGTGATGCTGTGGACTTCCCAGTAGTGTCATTTGCTCTTGAAGTCCTGGAATTATCCATAGGAGATACTACTAACAAAGAGAAGTTGACAGTCTTTAAAAAGTAGAGTTTAAATTCATTTACAGCAAACACCGGAAGAAAAGAGAGAGGATAACCTTTTTAAAACAGATTAATTTTTTCTGGCTCTTCAGACAGAAATAGATTTCAAGGAAAAAAATCATGTTGTAGATGGGATTACTGTTTATCCATGGGAACAACCAGTATCATAATATGAAGGGCCTGACTACTCCAGAAATAAATATAATTTTAAAACTAATATATCCTGGAATAATTCTTTATACTTTTTAAATAGACTAAATAACTCAATCTACTAATTCATTGTGAAATTTATTTAAAATTTGTTCTAAAATAGATTATGTTTGGAGGTTTTTCTCTCTTAAATATTAACAGTAATAACAAGTAGAACAAGAAAACAATATATACAAGAAATACTTCTTTTTCATCTTCATTCCCATTTCTCTTTATGTCCTGGCTTCAAAACATACTTTATGAGAACACATCTATCAAGGCTGTTAACGACATATCTCTGGATATGGAGAGACCATTAAACATGAAATTTTTTTTTTTGGTTACTTTTTTTTGGACACTTTTTTTTTGGGCAGAAGAGAATTACTTAAAATTATTGAGCAAAGCAGTTTGAAAGTATTAAAACATGAATTTTCTAACTGAATTGGCTGTTTTAAGAGGTAGCCTGTTCTTGAAAAAATAGTTCGCCTCTAAATGATTTTAATCAAGTTGAAGTATTTCCAATTTATGTAAAACTAAGTCAATAACTCTGTCACCACAACTCACTTTTTTCTATCATCATATGATTAAAATTTGAGGCTTTAACTTCCTTTCCTATTTCACAACAATAATACAAAATTTTTTTTTAAAAAGAGAGAGCAAAAATGAAACAAACTACATGTTGCTTATCTTAAGTCTATAAAGCTAAACTTTAAATCAAAAGTTTGATTACCTGAGACTTTTGGTAACATCAGCCAACAAACTTCTAGTGAGGCAGCCTCTAAACTTCACTGCCTTGCATTTTTTTAAAAGGCATAAAGAAAAAATCAGTTATAAAGATTTTTATGTACTGTCTTCTCTGCTTCCTCCTCACTTTTTGGTAGCTATACATGTATCTTATCTGAGCTTGAACAGCAAGCGTTCCGTCCTGCTGTAGTAATCCTGTTTATCTAGCAGAGTTAGCCTTCCCTACAGGTAGCTTCATGTTGTTTCTTGATCTTATTTTTTTTATTTCAGATTTGGATAGATAGTAGCATCATGTAATGAGCACATCAACAGCCTTCCAGTTCAATGAACCATGAGAAGAATTGGACGCTCACTATGCTCTTTTCCTGACAATGACAGATCAACCAGCATGGAAGAAGTTAGCAGCATTTCCAATAAGATTAAATGTATCCTCTTTGGCCAAGACCCTTCCTCGTATCTTCCATTTTCCTCTTAACCGAGGTCTTCCTTCTGACCACCACTAGACCTCAAATGAAATTTCAGTTTTATAGCATTTTTCAAAGGTGCCACTGTCAAGGCAAGACAGAAGGGCAAAACAAATTTTAGGGTGACCAAGGGAAAGGTAATAAACTAGTATATTTCTGCTGGAAAGTCAGGAGCTCACTTTTAACTCTTGTAACTCATCTGCAAAACATGCCTCCAAACTTCCTTTTGTTCCAATTGCTAGGAGCTGAAACCAGGGTTCCTTCTTCCCTTCTACCTGAAAAAGCAGATACTAAAATTCCGAACAAATATGGCATCTGTTTTTGAACTTAACCAACAACAGAAGCAGCACCAGAATTTAGGTTTTCTATTTCACTGGGCACACTAGTGTATCTTTCAAGTTAATGTATTTTTCTTCCAAGTTTGAGTTTTAAGTAAAATCAAAAGACATAGCTGTTAGCAACTGTTAAGACACTGCAGAAAACACAGATAGAGTGTGACCAATTTATTGACAGCTGTGAGCTCAAACACACAGAATTTAGCAACTGAAGCATACTTATGAGAATACTTATGCTAATAAGTCCACATTATTTGTTATACACTGCCTCACCAGTAAAATTCTTGCAAATTAGTTAAGATTTCTTAAATTATGAAATATGAGTAGTGACACTCTTCCTCCCTCTCTTTGTGTGTCTGTGAATATATCTGCACACAGTCTAATACTTTGGCCTTACCAGTGCTGTCATCATAAACAACAGTAACTGTTTTCCACTTGAAGAACTGCACAAGGTCAAGGATGGCACGGCTGAGTGAAGAGAAATCCGGATAGAGGCTGACATAGAAGGAGTCCTTGTTGTCAGACACTTGATGTTTCCAGCGGGTCTGGATATGTGGAACTCCCAAAGCATTGCAGATGGATTGCACAGCATTAGCTGAGGAGCTATGAGATGGTCCGAAGATGGCTGCCACCCCAAGGGACAGCTGATCGCAGGCTGAAGAGGAGACAGAAGTCTGTCAATGATGAGAGGAAAAAAGGCAGTGTGCCAGAAGGTATTGCACAATTCACATTAAACAAAAGGCACTCCATGAAATATAACTGTCTTATTGACAGAGCTCCCTTCTAGTGTAACACTTTCACTTACACATTTCAACTTTGGAATACACTTCCAAGTTTTCACTTCAAACTGATGAATATCGACTTTTAACATGTAAATAGTGCTCAGCTATGTTTGAAAAAGCACTTCTGTCTCAGTAGAAGTCACAAAGGCGAGCAATTGTGTGTCTTTTAAAAAGCACTGATTAAAAACAGAGGTTTATGCTTAGCTGCATCTTACATT
This sequence comes from Corvus hawaiiensis, assembly GCF_020740725.1. NCBI lineage: Eukaryota > Metazoa > Chordata > Aves > Passeriformes > Corvidae > Corvus > Corvus hawaiiensis. The sequence continues at coordinate 43,589,048 of NC_063215.1, read as the reverse complement.
TGGAAAAGGGTCAAATAGGACAGTATCCTAATCTAGGTTGTTTAAATGTTAACTTCTTCCTCAGTCAATCAACATTACTTCTACTGAGGTCCTAATTACTCAGAAATTTTACATGTGAAGTAACTTCTAGTTAATTATTAGGCACAGGGTTAATTTCATTGAAATGGACATTTGAATTTCTGTATCTGAAAGTAAGCATGTTGACTAGTACAGTTTAAGGACCAACATTTTCCCGAAAATTAAACTGCCATCTGTTAGTGAAAAAAATTCAGTGTCCCTTCTCAAAAACTGGAAAAGCTCAGTTTTGATGTACTTGTACGAGTATATAAAACTGGCCCTGAGAGTCACTGACATGATACTGCTGTATTCAAGTGGTTCAGCTTCCTGTTCTTTGATGCAGGGTGGTCCTACCTAAATTGTTCATTAGCAGTCTCTGGTCTGTGTTATCTCCCACAGCATACTCCACTATCATCTTGTCGAATTTTAGTTAGGATATGCCAAAAAGAAGGCAGGAAAAAATAGTCAATACTGAAGACCAGAGTTTTGTCCAATGCCCTGCTCCTATGTCATTCATTACCATAGGCATAACTTTTACGAGCATGCAGCTCTGAAAAACAGACTCTGTCTTCTAGGAAAACAACTCATTTGGTAGAGAGAAGTAATGAAAACCAAACTAGACATGAGTATTTGTATGGGGTTTGATTAATTCTGTTACTCCACCATCAATGCTCCTGACAGCTGAGGAAACAAGCAGTAGAAACACATCTTGCTGCATTGCTTTCCTCATCAATTCAAAATTAATTGTTTTGTTGTGCACATTCTTTTCAATTTGATGAAAATATTCCTAAGTCTTTCAAGTGCATTCCAGAAACTATGCTGGCACACCTTCTTATTGCTGCAGAACACCGGTGGTTTAAATAAACTTGTCAGACACACAGGATCTTCATTGCTATTCGGTGTGTTTCCTAAATGACTAGCTCAATAAAAAAACATTTATGCTAATATTGCCCTTCCTAAGAGTAATCAACAAGCTTTATGCAAATGTCAGTAAATGGGATCACTAACAACAGCAATAGCTACCAGATGGCTTTTCAATGGATTTTTTTTTCCTCTTTCTAAGATTTGAATAATGCTTTCACACGTGATTTAATATGGCACTAGCTGTATCAGACGCATACCAATTTTCCTAGCACATTGAGGGGTATTTTGTTGCATTTACATGATCCTTCACTAAAACAGTAGCTTGGAAATATCATCTTGCCTTCAGGTTGCTTTTTCATATAGTACCTTTAAAAATCCATTAATAAGTCATCTATATTCAACTTCAAAAGTATATGTTAATAAGAGGTCTAAACAGGCTATTTTTGATGCAGAGCCTGCCTGCTCACTAATGGACATGATAATGAACCACAAAAATGAGTCAAATGCTTAAACATCATTGTTAAAATTCTGCTTTGGATCCATCATAATAAAATGAACCATTTTGTGTTAACCTTTAGTCTTTGATTCTGAACTAAAGCACCTGTGAGCACAAATGCAGTTGTCTGTATTGTGAACTGATGATGCAAAAAGCTATTAGCACTGGAAGATTACACAGATTTTGATATAGCCTGACCAGTTACAAATAAAGTGTTGCATTCTCATCCAAGATGCAAGTGGGAAAAAATAATATATGCAATCCATTCAATTTATCTAATCAATAGCATGTTGCCATTCTAACTTCAGCTATTATAGTCTATGTTGCTAAGAATTAGCAACATAATATTAGGGCTAGCAAACCCCAAGTGAAGGCTAAAAGCAGTTGCATTTTCTCAGGAAAGAGTTAAAGAATTAAAGAGCTTAGGAGAAATTTCTCTGCTCTCTACATCCTCCCTCAGGAATGGGGAGAAACTGCCCCATTAGATTTCACAAGTCAACATGTGCAGGAGTCAGGACACAGTTAAATTTGGAAGGTGAGAAGGCAAGGCAAATGAAAGAAACAGATTTAAGAATCAGCCCGTTATACACTGTTGGCTGAGATGGAAAGGAAAGAGTAGTCTCTCTCAAAACCTGCTTTAATCCATCATCCAAAATAACTCAAAGATACACTATTACAATAAGTATTTTTGCCTCTTTCTTCTACCATACACGCTACCCTGCAAAGAAACCGTCTTGCTAAGCATAAATATTTTGTCTATAATTTTTCATAAATCAAAGCATCTTTCAATGACCACACTGTATTTCTATACAAATAAGGATACTCTCTTTTCATGCCTAACAAGTCTCTATATTTGAATTGTTTATTTGTCAAATAAGCAGATAAAACAGGTTAGCAAGATTAAGTCTGTTGATCTGTTATAGTAAAAGAGAAAAAAATTCCCCTTAAGTTCTAAACTGAATATTTAATCAGTATTAAATTCCACTTTTAAGACATCTTTCATGTACATTCATCATGACACAGGAGCTTTCCCTTATGTATAATTTCTAATGTTGTATCAAATGTTTTCACTCTTCTTAGCCCACTATAACACCAAAAATCCCTTATTGTATAAAGCTTCCTGTCTTCAGTGCTTGGGAGAGACATGTTGGGACCAGACCACTTGGCAGATTTAGGCTAGAAACCTGCCATAAGTAACACCAATTGGATGCTGGCCTTCAATTCTTTCACCCTTCTTATTTTCTCTTTACATATAACATCCATATGAAATTTGCTCTTCAATTTATAAAAAAATGTTTTTAAAGAGCATTTAATACAATGCAAAATTCAGTCCTACTGAGTTTTGACAGGAAGCTTCATATTTTCTTCCATAAATACATACTGAACTTTTTGGTGTTTGCACTTTTTAGGATACAGCAATGATGCAGAAACTTGTCCCTGACTTAAATGTAAAGCAATCTGAAAATTTGGCTTTTTTTGAGAATCAAAGATTTTAAAATTTAGGAAAAGTATTCAAAATTATTTTAACTTTTAATTCTTCTGTAAACATATCATTTACATTTAGGAGAAAAGAGGTTAACTCAGACCGAGACATGTCCCTGATAGTGATAGGCTTAAGAATAGACCTAATATTAGGCTTAGTTTTATGCCATGCTGATATAAGCTGCACAAAATTACAACTACTACTTCCCTTTTGAAGTCCACGCATGATTAACTATATAAAGGCATTTGTGAAGATGTACTTAAAATGATTGAATGCTTAAAATTGAATCCCAGGTTCAGCAGAATTTGGGGGAACTTGGCATTTTGCTGGATAAAGTCTGGAGATAGTGTTTTCTCACTCCAAAGGAGCTGATCTCAGAAACATCCAAGTCACAATGTTCAGCAAAATTTATTTCAGATTTTAAATATTTAAGGCAATAGATTTTAGATAGGGTCAGTGGGAGCAAAAGTGGCGGTGTACTGTCAAACGGTTACCACTACAACCTTTAATAAAGCAGCTCTTTAATGTCAGCAGCAATAATGTCACAGTCTCATTGCACATGGCTTCGTTGGATAGACATTTTTTCAGGTAAGTAAACTGAATCCTAGTTCTTCATTAAAAAAATTAATTATGCAAAAGGTTACCTTTTTTGGATGCTTCAAAACTGTCATAGAGATTTATCTTTTGTGTGTCATATGTTAATGTGGTGTTTGGCAGAAGAGTTCTGTTTCTGTTGATTGTGTTCACAGCAAATCTGAAGGCTAATTCTTCTGCTCCCATTGGACCAGATTCCACACACTCAAAAATGCCTCCTGGTAGAGGGACAAAGACAAAAGAAAAAAAAAATTAGTAAGCAAAAAGGGCATAAAATAACATCTTTAATCATCTTTTTGGAAAAGATCCATCAGCCTGAAATATTTAATTTAATAAACCTGATACAGTGTAACTCATGATTTTTATGAGCTTTGAGTCAGACAATAAATAAACCCGCAAAAATTAGGACTTACTTTGAAGAAACCCTGTTCGTTTTTTTCCATACAATACTCATTTTAGCATTGTGAATTGAAAAAATCTACCTTTATACATTAACCACAAAATTTAGAAGAAAAACAGGAGAGAGATGAAGGGTATTTAATTATTACATAGCTACTATTACTAAAGTTACTATTTTATACAGCTAAACTTGAAATGAATACATTTGCCCCTTTCAGATCTTTCACAACCTATGTGTGTGTGGCAGATGGAAAGGAGACTTCTGGATTCTGACTTTCTACTTATAATACATGAATAATGAATGACAGTTCACTGGAAAAAAAACATACAAAGGAGCATGGAACTGGGATGCCTCAAATTGCCTCCAGAAATCAAAATTATATTTTAGCATGACTGTTCGATTGAACTGATAAATATGTTGAGCAAAAAGTTCAGATTTTGCTCTTTTGCCCTGAACTGCATGTAGATGCTAACTTCATTGTCAGTAAATACAGGAATCCTGCATAACCTCCATTCTGCAATGAAACCATCCCACATACGGCATGCTACCAATATATGTAGGATAAGCCCCAAGCAACAAAGAATTTCTAGAACACTTCTGAGCCAACCTTAATCATAAATGAAACAAATACATTTGTGACACAGTGCTGCACTTCAGCTTTTCTCATTGAGATATCATTGCCCATGGAATGTAAATTTATACATACTTTGGGGTAGTATAATTTATTCTTGGATCTGGAAAGGACAAGGGTATTGTGACAATAAACATAATTTGAAGATATGTCCTTACGATGGTGACATGGAATGCCTCTAAAATGACCAGCATCCTTACAGTCTCTTCAGCCCTCATGCTAACAGCCATCTGGCAATACTGAGGGACAGACAATGGCCATCGTCTCAGGATCACTAATTACAAGCCAAGCATTGTGCCTCTGAAAGAAATAATACTCATTCACTCTCTCCTACCTTGTATTTATTCATTTCCAATGTTGCCACTTGGACTTGAGCTGCCCAAAAAAAATTTATTCAACACTGCTACTTTCCCAGAAAGAAGCTCTCAGAATCTGAATATCCAGCGACTGGATCAAACTGAACTTCAAAAACTGCAGTCAGTTTGTAAACAGTCTTGTGAGTAACCAAGCGGATAAACTGTTGGTAAAGCAAAAAGTTGTGTATTTAGTATTTACTGATAATATTAAATATAAAAGGCTTTTCATTTTGCAAATCTCCTGCCTCTTGCAACCCATTTCTCACTACAGAATTGAGGGGTTAACCTTTTTTTGCTGCGGATAAGCCTTTTAATTTCTGGCAAGAGCCATAGGAGCAGATGCTCATATAATACTACTTTAACAGCACAAGCCCTAACCACTGAGATAAGATGTTACTAATAATTATTTAAGCATTAGTCATTTCAAACTGGAAAAGAGGCAATGATGGGAAAGGCAGACTCTTAAGAAAAAATTAAAAATCTAGGGAAATCCAAACTGATTGAGCATAGAATATACACACACACACACACATATATATATATATATATATATATATATATATAAATAATCAGTAACCAATATTTACAAAACTGGAGGAGCTAAAGCTAAAGAAACTTAGATAATTTTCAAGTAAATATATAAGCCTCATACAATTTAAAACTGAAAAGAATGACCATGTTTATTCGCACAATAATGGAATATGAACATGAAAGGCAACCTACTGCTTTTGAAGTTAATGGGAGTGCTCTGTTCAGGGAAATATATTCTAATAGACAAGATTATGTGCTGCTAAGACTTATAGAATCTAAACATTGCCATTCAAATGGTGACATATAGGAGGATAGTATTTTGATTTGGGGAAAATATTTAAAAATTGTTGCAGGAATTTAAAAATTATTAGTAAATTATAAGTGTAGATATTCAGAGAAAATAAAAAGACATTTCCATAAACAAAATTAAAATTAAGATAGATTTCACAGGTTTTTCAAAGACATCTGAAAGGCAGTTATTCAAATATATTTGAATAAACCAGTATCATACAAACAATTACAAAAAAAATATTATATCCTAAGATAAAATGCCTCAATAAAAAGAAATAAACATTACAGTATCTTTCTCCTCCTGAAGTTTTTACAATGGAAGATTTCTTCCGTAATTTCAATGTGTCTGAAGCTCAAGACAATCTTCCTGCTTTATTCTTGCATTTTTCATTATTCTGATTTCTAAATCCTCGGGACAGGGACTTCCATGTCAAGAATGCAGGCACTACTTCCAGCATAAAAAAAATAAAAAATGAAATTTTATTTTGACCTTGCATATCTAGGTAACTCCTAATGTTAGTGGCAGTCCACCATATAGTAAGACAATTTTTTGAAGATGGTATATCCTGTGAGTGGCCATGATATGTAACTGCCCACACGCACCATTCAGTGGTTTCTTCCCTCACTCACTGACTTATTCTCCGTCCCTGTGATAGAAAAAACCAAACCTGGCATCATGTGATCTGTTTGTTTTGGGGTATATTTCCATTTCTAAGGAAAAGAGAAGTAGAATAACCTGTTTCTGTTGATCTATGATTAGGATCTTTTGCTCGGAGGAAAGAAAACATATCTTCTGCTCCTGAATGTTTTCATATTTTACACTAGGTAGACACTGAAATTAAAAATAAGAACCCTAGAGGAATATAAATTAGACCATATATTTGAAGTTTCCTGACTATTTTCTAACCTGTAAGTTGTAAGAAATCCACTAGGTTCCTTTAATTTCAGTTTAGTAAAATATATAGTAAAATATTTTGGATGCTGGCAGATTCACCTTAACCTTCACACCAAGAGACTCAAATCAACTGATTCTCAAAAGTGCTCCATGTCCTACTAATTTTCAAAATGTCTGAAAATGCCAGGTTCCTCAGTAGTGAATACAGCTTTGGCCAACCTGATACAGCACACAGGGCAGCACCATTGTTTAACTGAATGTCTAAACAGTTTAAATTGAACTCGCCCACTAAGCAGAGCAGGAGCTTAGACAGACACACGTCTGCGTTCTGAATATCAGAACATATTAAAAAAACAGTTCCTCATTCTCCAGATGGAGAAACCTTGTAAGTGTGCTTGGAAGTCTGTGTATTAGATGTTTCCGGGATGCTCAGCAAAGAGACACAAATGAGTTCAAGCCTTGACAAGAATGAGAAGTTTTAAATTGTGCTTTTCCATTGCTGCATAAGAAATAGAAACTTATTCAGTAACTTTAAACTAACTATTTTGTTCCTATATTTGTTACTGAGTATGTATATAACAGCAAAAAAACCCCAACTTTGAGAATTTTAAAGACAATGTCACACAAATCCACTGGCTTAATACTGGGAGACAAGCCATTAATTACATTGCACTTTTTTAAAAAATGGAAAGGAAAATAAAATAATTGGCTTTCCAGTTCAGATATACTCAATTATGAAGGGATATTGGTATCCTGAAGCTGCCATAGCATATCCTGTCATGTTGTTCCCTCCCAAGCAGGCTGTTCTTTACTGCTGCTTTACTTTGTATTCAGGACAGCCTTATTAATAATCAAATTGAGGAATGCACGGCAAGCCTTCAGATAAGCAGACTGAAGAGTCATAAGTCTTGCCATTGGTATGTGGACAAGCAGCCAAACCAATTCCTATCTCTCTCTAACAGCTCAAAAAATGCAGGTGTTGGGATTTGGGGTTTTTTTAACAGAGTTTATAGACCCATGATAGGCAGAAACATTAGTTCTCAGACACAACCAGCAGCACATCCTGGAGGAATAGGCTGCAATTCCACTTCTACCTCAAAACAGAGAGAGAAAACGTAAAAGCAGTAAAAAAAATATATAAGTAAGTCTTAACTTGTTTCAGTGGTCTCATATATGGCTTCTTCATTTACAGTGTTAATGATAAGGCAGTTTGTCTCTGCCCTATAATAGTGACACCAGGGAATATGGGATCACGCATCTACAGCTCAATCTGCAGCCCATGAAGTTTTATAGGCTGTGTACAGTAGGTGACTGCTGTATAGATGAGCACTTCCAATTTTTACTGTCACAATAACCACTTAGATAAAGCTCACCCGATTTTTAGGATGGATCAACACCTGAAGAATCATAATGATGAGGAATATTTCAGACATACCAATCCAAGCCAGATAAGCAAGAGCAATTGAAAAATATTCTCTAAATACTGCATCTTTGAAGTGACGTCTGGGATAATTCAAATTTCCTGTTAAGGTTGATATGAAAGAACTGCTTTTAGTGTACCTGAAATCCACTAGGATTTTTCATTAGCTGTCTCTATTGAACAAAATATTTATATGACCAAGTTCTTTTACCATAACAAATAGGAAAAAGTCAATAACCAATGTAATACTGATATGATAACAGTTTCTTCAGAAACAAAAACCACTGGAAATAAAAATAGTAATATTTTACCAAAAAGGATATAATGTAGATGTCCTTACTATTTTCCAAGGAAACAGAAAATCTAAAATAGTTTATAATTATGCAAGTCCAAAAAAATTTGTCCTGAAATTGTTCAAATGAAAAAGTCTGCATTTTCCTTCAAAAAACTGTAGTAGAATTGACATTTGTTTTTTACAAGTCATCCTGGTTTTCCCCAGTTTTCAAATAATTTTCTTAAACACAAAATCCAGAGGAAAAAAAAGTCAGCTTGCTACATGTCTTGGCGAAAATTATTCCCCCCCAAAAAATGTTCCTGCTCTAAAGTACCTAATTTCACAAATAATAGGTTAACCCTCTGAATGATTCAATTTTCCATTTCTATTCCACAACAGGGCCCCCTTGGAAGATCACCATCTTGTGTATTTTGTATTATCGTCTCCATGTAACATCTGACAAAACCCAGCAGAAAGTACAAAACTGCTTAACTGCACAAACCACTAGATAACTAAAAGTTCCAGAATAAGTTATTAGGAAATCTCTGCTCCTCTTACATGTACAGAACTTTTGAAATAGTGTCATAGCATGAAACCTGAGCTACTGTTACCTACTTGAAAAAATCCTCATTCAAGCGAGCTTCAAAAGTATCCAAGTAGGACTCCAAACAAGCTAATAGCTTATCTGGCTAATATTAAATCAAAGAATTTCTCCTTTGTTTCTAGAACAGTCACAGTCACCTGTTTGTTTCATTAGAAATGAATGCTATCTAATTACAGCTGCAGGCTATTTTGCAGTCTGTGCCCTCTGAAAAATTAAACCCTTAAACATGTAACAGAAGTCCACATTACCTCAGATCATAATCTATCAAATCAGGCGAAATGAAGCTTACAGACTACTTGAAATTACTTAGTCTAAAATAACTGCTTTTAATAATATTGCAAATGTATGAACTATTCACACAAAATTAAAACTTCCATGGTTTTTAAATGTGGAACCAGGATACAAAAATTAAAAAATCATTCACACATAACATTTTTCACATTAACAAAGTTATGGAAAATGTAACATTAATCTTAATTTTATTTTTAACTGTGATTTCCTTGAATGGAGATATAAAATTAAGTTTCTTTTTTTCTAATATCAAACCAAGTGGATAGAGGTCTTGCACATACACACACTACTTATTAATAGCTATACATTTTTTAACATCAAGCCATATTATCAACATGCACCAATCTGCACAAATTTACTGACAGTTATGAAGATCTTTATTAATATGTTATAAAAACTCGCATCTGTCACATGTGACATGAACACTTTTTTAATGATATACTAACTCTTTAAACATAGTAATGTAAACCTCTCTCTTAGGTAACATTAAAAATGGGACTGAGAGCCTGAAGAAAAATTGATATTAAAGCCCAATAATATTTCTTCCCATCATTTTACTTCGAAAGCATACAAATATATTTAAATTTTAATACTACATTTATATTAAGTTCTATAGGAACTTTGAATCTAAGATAATTATGTTGCTCAGATCTAATCCTGATGTGACAAACAGAAATCTCTTTTTTTTATTATTTCACATTCAGAAAACATGAACTCTCAGACAGGTTTTGTTTAATTAGATGGAAAATTTGGGAGAAAAGAGTAACTGCTATCTGTGATAAACAACTTTTTAAAAAACTGTTTCAAGACAGAATGCAAGCAATTCTATCTGGTATTATACAATTAAAATATATGTTATATCTGACATGTTCCAATTTTGAAACTGGCCATTTGGTAATCAGAGCAAGTGATTGTGCAAGGAGGTACTACATGGAGAAGATAATAAGTCAAAAGCACATTACTGAGAGCTCAGAGGATGGTATTACACTACAGACATTTACAGAGACGGAACTGATGGCTTTTTGGAAGTGTGAATGGACTACACTTCTCCAACAGAGGTACAGCCAGAAGGCAGTGAAGAGGCTCATCCAAAACACCCAGTATCACTGACATGGCATGTGTGATACTGCAAGGAGTGGGCATGGTAGGTGCTGAGCTACAGTGACTGATCAAGGCTGCTGGCTGAAGGCATTTCGGCCCTAACCAAGTGTGCTATTCACTGTACTGATAATCCTCTTTCAGGTCCTGTTATGGATGTGAAAGCTATAGAGGCAGTTCAAAGAACTCCTTAAAGGTTGATAGCTTAAACTTGTGCTTCCTATAAATACAGAACAAAATTACATCTTAGCCATTTCTGTCTGGAACAGGATTTCAGAAATTGAATCACTTTCAGACAAGATGTTAAAAATTAATGAAAAATTTTCTTCTTTACAATGTTTTCCATAAAGTAATGTAGTTTATGGAATTATAGATTTAGAATAAAGTAATGTGAATCTGAACCATACCATGTTTTTATTACTTCTTTTCAAAATTGTATTGAAAGCTTTCTGAATCTCACAACAGGAAAAATTGAAAAGGATTACTTGACAAAGAAAATGCTGGTTATTTGATTTTGAAGCTGGTTTTATGTGGGTAAGGCACTGTGGAAAAAGACAGCACTCTTCAGCAGTAACCTTTATCCATTCTGAGTGCACATAGGGTTTGGAGGAAGGAAGCAGGATCTGGAATTTTAGGGGTTTACTTTAATTGCTACTGATTTCCTGCACTATATTGGACAAGAAGCTTTTCTTAAAAATAAGTATTTCATCCCAAAACATCTCGACATTGCAATACAGGCACAATTATTGTAAAATCTAACATGTTTTGAAATAAGATACAATTTCTGTTAAAGGCATTCATGGAATCAGTGTATGAAGGCATGATCATGGGATCCTGCAAATTTTGCACTATAAAAACTATTAACTTCAGCATCTAAGTTATATTTGAATTGATATTTTAGTGTAGTTGCATGAAACTGACAACTTTAAGGCATGTCAAAATCCTTTTAGGATTTGAATTATCCACTAATTTAATACAAATAAAACTGTATCTTTTCTGATTGTGCAATAAAGAACAGGCTAAATAATCAGTCAATGTTAGGTTTATGTTGCTAATGTTAAATAACAAAAGATGGAGTTTGGTTTGTTTTTCTTAAATGTAAGGAAATAATAAGGAGTCATATGAGGACATAGTAACTGTGGATCTCATTTGAACAAAAGTTTCCTTACCTTATAAAACTGGTGAAAAATGTTTTAAAAGCTAAGTACATACAAATGATAAGTATCTTCAAAATTGTTTTAAATGTAACTGGAATTCTACCATCTTCAAGTCAGATGTGACAAACAACTCACATCAGAATCTTCCCTTTCATCAGCATGGTTCCAAATATGCTTAGAAAATAAATAAATAAAATACAGCTTTAAAAGATATTACTAGGCTGAAATACGCATTGTACTTATAAAATACCTCTTTTGATAGCATCTCTATGACTGTCACTCCTCTAAGTCAGAATATCAATAGAGCACGAGTAAAGATGACAGATAAAATAACAATACCTGAACACATTCTTCTACAGTTTTAGAATCTACTATCCATAAGATTTCTTCCTACTTCAAGGGATGTACATTAGCTTTCTCTGACATGCTAAGCAATGTATTACAGAATACACTTGATAATATCAATGTAATTATCACACTCACATAATAATTAGCCTCTCATGATTCACAGTAACAAAAGGAAACAAAATACTAAATTAAGTCTGACTACAAAAGTGGCCTCAGGAGATTTTACTAAAACGTGCTTTTCCTTACTTTGGGTAACAAAATGTTTTGAACTGCCTTAAAAAAACATGTTTGTTTCTTTCCCTTTTTTTTTTCTAGAGACAGTGAATACTCAGATGAAAAGCTTCTAAGTATCCATGAAGAAAACTTTTTTCTCCAAAACTTCTTTAAATGAGATAATATGCAAACTTAAATGCCTAAATTTTACAGAAATAGTCTTACACTGGCCGTTATGAAAGTTTTATGTCTGCTTATAGGCTACTTGCTAGGCATTTACCATCTTCTAACTTTCCTACTTATAAGTCTAAAGATAAATCATAAACCATTTCATTTCATTCTAGAAAGAGTCATAAAATGTATTAAAACACTGACACAACCAGTCCTCTAACCTCATCATACAAACCATAGAAAAAGGCTAACAATATTGCATCAGGACAGGATTTCTATTTTCCATTATGCTGCATGCTATTTGTCTTCTTAAATGTTAGTTTGTGTCTGGAATCACATTTGAAAAGCCAAACCATACACAGACAACGAACGAAATTGTATCCAGGTTTTCACTTGCTTTTAAAATAAAAGTGGCTCACTTATAAGAAATAAGTTAACATTAAAAAAGTAAACGTATTTTGAACTTAACTCCTACAATGTTGTGCTAAATAATACTAATATGTCCACATGCAAAAGCTGGAGAAAAATGTGGAGATTTTTTGTTTCAGTTTGGGTTTTTGTTCTGGGGGGTTTTTTTTCAGTTTTGCTTTAATAAGATAAAAGAGAGTAGGGACAGAATGTCAAATTTTACCACAATTTTTCAAGCAGAGTTTAGGAAAGCCACATATCTAATTTCTCCAAAGAAATTCACAGAGACCATGGTTAGAGAGTTACCACAAATCACTTCAAAATTCCTGGAAAACAGAAGGGTTTTCAGGAACTAAAGACATCCAAGCAGGTAGAGATTATACTTCTTATACTGCATTATAAGAAGCTCATGCTTGGATCTCTCAACATATAAAGATTAAACAGAAAAGGGCTTAAACTTCATAAAAGTCAGAAGACTCTTAATTAGTAAAAGCTAAACGTGCAGCTTACATGGAAAGACAACTTCAACGAAATATACTGCTTGTGATTATGTGGGTTTTGGGTTGTTTTTTTTTTCAAAAGTCTTGTTAAAGCATTTGCCTATAAAACAGCAAACAAATTCCATTATACACAGTGTTCAGAATGATGTCCTACCCAGCAGACAGCACACTTACATGCAACATAATTTTCGACTTTTACTGAAGATAGGCTGCCACACAGGAATTTTCAGTTTGCAAGATCTAAAAAAACAAGAGCAAGCCTGAAATGATCATATATTTCTGTGTGCCTCTGCTAGTTATAAAAGAGGAGCCAGCCCATGATTTCTAGATTATTTGCTTCTTATCCAATCAATTTCTTGTAGAAAATGCTTAAATAGGAGGGAAATTCAGGGCCAGGACTCAGGTTTTCTTCCTGAGTAATCAACAGTCCCAGCCTTTAGCTTTCAACTTGCTTTCTTACTTAATTCTTTGATTCCTGCCACAGTACCAGTGCACCTTAACAGACTGGTGTCATATGGTCAGGTCTCCTTCTGCTTGCCCTTTCTGGTTAGGTAATTTCTAATGCATCTTCAACATCAAATATCAGCATGTGCTAGCCAGGAGTACCTTCAGGGTCAAATCCCAGTTATCCAGATAATTTGACTCATTCTGCTAAGACCAAGCAGATAATTTAAAGGAAAAAACCAAACAGTGCAAGATCTAGAAAATGAGTATCACAAAATACGCAATTTTTTTCTATAGGAAAAGAAAACTAAACAAATTCTCACACTTGAGCCTATATAAATCCTGAAAATAAATAAGGTCTTTTTCCTCTTTCCAAAAATATAAAGGAACAAAAACTTTCTTAAAATTATTCACAAAAGCTTGAAATTGCAAAACATTGTAAAAAATCCATTTCATTCTTAAAATAAGAATACTCAATGTCATGACTTTGGACATTAAAGAAAGCCAATAAAAAGTTCATTTGCAGTCACAAAAGACTAAAATTTGAATCCTGCAAATGGATAAACAAAAAAAAAGCCTGACCTATGGCCTACCAAATGCTGTGACCACCATTAAAGTAAGTGAAATTTTAGTATCTGGATCCCTGTGCAGAATCTTCTTCAGAAATTAAATATTTAAATAGTTATCACCAGCTTTAGGATGACTTTTTTTCTTTTAGTGCTTAATATTCAAATGTTTAGGAGTTTGTAGATACTTAAGTGATTTTAGCAAGTTCAAAAACTGTATTTTCATATTTTTCTTCCTTCTCTCAAGAATTCCACGCATAGCATCATTCAGTAACCTGAAACAGTTCTTATTTTCTAATTTATTCAAGGGGAAAAAAAAAGGACCTAAAAACCTATCTAGACTGTATATAAAAAAATATACATATGTATGTATATATGCACACATATACATCTGTGTAACAAATGCAGAGCACCAATATCATTCTATGAGTGGTATGAACTATAAATATGAACAATCCCTATTTTTATGCTTGTATAAAGCGAGAAAAAAAAATTTCAGTTATTTTTATATTTCAGGAAAATGCTTTCCAATCTTTCGTTTGCTGCATCATGTTTGCCTTACTTAGTAGTAATTCATTACTACTTCCTACTGCTGCTGTATTACAATGTATTAACTGGAACTGTTTATTGTTTCCATTTTGCCCTTAGACCTATTGAAACTTAGATTTTCTTCAGTACTGCTTGAGGGATTTTTGCTTCTTTTCAAGGTGTTTTCTGACTGTATTACAATTGAACAGTTGGAAATCACTGCTATGGAAATGCTATGAAATTCCAGGAAAATTTATAATAGTCATAAAAGATTAAAAACAACAACAACAACAAAAGAAAACCCTTCAAAATCAGACTGATGGATGAGTTTTAAATGTGAC